>NW_028136818.1:0-66032 GCF_965140915.1 Aythya marila | reverse complement strand
ATTCTTTTTTGGGGTGTTTTTGACATATTTTGGGGTCTCCGTTGGTTTTTGTTGTGATCTTGTTGTTCATCATGGTGAAAACGGGTAAATTGTGGGTAATGGAGAACATCAGGTAGGTTTAGGGGGACTTTTGGGGTGGGACAATGGCTTTTAGGCTTTTCTTTCGGTTTTGGGGGTGATCCCGCTTTTTTTTTGTGGTGTTTTTGACGTGTTTTGGGGTTTCCGTTGGGTTTCGTTGATTTCCTAATGTGTTTTAAGTTTGTTGGGAGTGGACTTTGGGATTTGGAGAACATCAGGTAGGTTTAGGGGGACTTTTGGGGTGGATTCATGGTATTTGGGGTTTTCTTCTGTTTTTTGGGGGGGAGTGATCCAATTCATTTTTGGGGTGTTTTTGACTTGTTTTGGGGTCTCCGTTGGGTTTTGTTGGGTTCTTGTTGGTCATCATGTTGGAAAAATGTAAATTGCGTGTTTTGGAGAACATCAGGTAGGTTTAGTGTCGTTTTGGGGTGGATCTATGTTTTTTGGGGATTTTGTTCCAGTTTTGGGGGTGATTCCGTTCTTGTTTGGGGTGTTTTTGACTTGTTTTGTGTTCTCCGTTGGGTTTTAGTTGGGTTCTCGTTGGTCCTTAAGGTAAATGGGAATGGATTGTGGGTTTTGAAGAAGATCAGGTGAGTTTAGGGTGGTTTTGTGGGGAAATTCATAGTTTTTGGTGTCTTTTCTTCTGATCCAGTTCTTGTTTGGGGTGTTTTTGACGTGTTTTGGGGTTTCCGTTGGGTTTCGTTGAGTTCCTAATGGGTTTTATGGTGGTTGGGAGTGGACATTTGGATTTGGAGAACATCAGGTACGTTTAGAGTGGTTTTGGGATTGGATCCGTGCTTTTTGGGGTTTTCTTTCGTTTTTGGGGGTGATCCTGTTCTTGTTTGGGGTGTTTTTGACGTGTTTTCTGGTCTCTGTTTTGTTTCGTTGTGTTTTCCTTGTTCATTTTGGTGGAAAAGTCTGAATAGTGGGTTTTGGAGAACATCAGGTATGTTTAGGGCGTTTTTGGGATTTGATCCGTGCTTTTTGGGGATTTTGTTCCAGTTTTGGGGGTGATTCCGTTCTTGTTTGGGGTGTTTTTGACGTGTTTTGGGTTCTCCGTTGGGTTTCGTTGGGTTTTCCGTGGTCATCATGGTGGAAAAGTGTAAATTGTGGGTTTTGGAGAACATCAGGTAGGTTTAGGGGGACTTTTGGTGCAGATTCATGGTTTTTAGGGTTTTCTTCTGTTTTTTTCTAGTGATCCAGTTGTTTTTCGGCGTGTTTTTGACGTGTTTTGGGTTCTCCGTTGGGTTTCGTTGGGTTTTCCGTGGTCATCATGGTGGAAAAGTGTAAATTGTGGGTTTTGGAGAACATCAGGTAGGTTTATGAGGACTTTTGGTGCAGATTCAAGGTTTTTAGGGTTTTCTTCTGTTTTTTTTCTAGTGATCCAGTTGTTTTTTGGCATGTTTTTGACGTGTTTTGGGTTCTCCGTAGGGTTTCATTGGGTTTTTCGTGGTCATCATGGTGGAAAAGTGTAAATTGTGGGTTTTGGAGAACATCAGGTAGGTTTAGGGGGACTTTTGGGGTGGATTCATGGTATTTGTTTTTTTTCTGTTTTTTTTTTTTTTTTTTTTTTTTTTTGAGGTGATCCCGTTCTTTTTTGGGGTGTTTTTGATCTGTTTTGGGGTCTCCGTTGGGTTTTGTGGGGTTCTTGTTGGTCATCATGTTGGAAAAGTGTAAATTGTGGATTTTGGAGAATATCAGGTGAGTTTATATTTTTCTGGGTGGTGAATCTATGGTTTTTGGGGAATTCTTCTGTTTTTTTTTTTTAGCGTTTTCTTCTGTTTTTTAGGGTGGTCCCATTCTTGTTTGGGGTGTTTTTGATGTGTTTTGGGGTCTCCGTTGGGTTTTGTTGGGTTCTTGTTGTTCATCATGGTGAAAACGGGTAAATTGTGGGTATTGGAGAACATCAGGTAGGTTTAGGGGGACTTTTGGGGTGGATCAATGGCTTTTAGGCTTTTCTTTCGGTTTTGGGGGTGATCCCGCTTTTTTTTGTGGTGTTTTTGACGTGTTTTGGGGTTTCCGTTGGGTTTCGTTGATTTCCTAATGTGTTTTAAGTTTGTTGGGAGTGGACTTTGGGATTTGGAGAACATCAGGTAGGTTTAGGGGGACTTTTGGGGTGGATTCATGGTATTTGGGGTTTTCTTCTGTTTTTTTTGGGGGGAGTGATCCAATTCATTTTTGGGGTGTTTTTGACTTGTTTTGGGGTCTCCGTTGGGTTTTGTTGGGTTCTTGTTGGTCATCATGTTGGAAAAGTGTAAATTGTGGGTTTTGGAGAACATCAGGTAGGTTTATGAGGACTTTTGGGGCAGATTCAAGGTTTTTAGGGTTTTCTTCTGTTTTTTTTTTTTTTGTGTGTGTGTTTTTTTTTTTTTTTTTCTTTTGATCCAGTTTTTTTTCGGTGTGTGTTTGACGTGTTTTGGGTTCTCCGTTGGGTTTCGTTGGGTTTTCCGTTGTCATCATGGTGGAAAAGTGTAAATTGTGGGTTTTGGAGAACATCAGGTAGGTTTAGGGGGACTTTTGGGGTGGATTCATGGTATTTGGGGTTTTCTTTTTTTTTTTTTGGGGGGGGGGGTGATCCAATTCATTTTTGGGGTGTTTTTGACGTGTTTTGGGGTCTCCGTTGGGTTTTAGTTGGATTCTCGTTGGTTCTTAACGTAAATGGGAATGGATTGTGGGTTTTGAAGAAGATCAGGTGAGTTTAGGGTGGTTTTGCGGGGAAATTCATAGTTTTTGGTGTCTTTTCTTCTGATCCAGTTCTTGTTTGGGGTGTTTTTGACGTGTTTTGGGGTTTCCGTTGGGTTTCGTTGAGTTCCTAATGGGTTTTATGGTGGTTGGGAGTGGACATTTGGATTTGGAGAACATCAGGTACGTTTAGAGTTGTTTTGGGATTGGATCCGTGCTTTCTGGGGTTTTCTTTCGTTTTTGGGGTGATCCTGTTCTTGTTTGGGGTGTTTTTGACGTGTTTTGTGGTCTCTGTTTTGTTTCGTTGTGTTTTCCTTGTTCATTTTGGTGGAAAAGTCTGAATAGTGGGTTTTGGAGAACATCAGGTATGTTTAGGGCGTTTTTGGGATTTGATCCGTGCTTTTTGGGGATTTTGTTCCAGTTTTGGGGGTGATTCCGTTCTTGTTTGGGGTGTTTTTGACGTGTTTTGGGTTCTCCGTTGGGTTTCGTTGGGTTTTCCGTGGTCATCATGGTGGAAAAGTGTAAATTGTGGGTTTTGGAGAACATCAGGTAGGTTTAGGGGGACTTTTGGTGCAGATTCATGGTTTTTTAGGGTTTTTCTTCTGTTTTTTCTAGTGATCCAGTTGTTTTTTGGCATGTTTTTGACGTGTTTGGGTCCTCCGTAGGGTTTCATTGGGTTTTCCGTGGTCATCATGGTGGAAAAGTGTAAATTGTGGGTTTTGGAGAACATCAGGTAGGTTAGGGGGACTTTTGGGGTGGATTCATGGTATTTGTTTTTTTTCTGTTTTTTTTTTTTTTTTTTTTTTTTTTTTGAGGTGATCCCGTTCTTTTTTGGGGTGTTTTTTGATGTGTTTTGGGGTCTCCGTTGGGTTTTGTGGGGTTCTTGTTGGTCATCATGTTGGAAAAGTGTAAATTGTGGATTTTGGAGAATATCAGGTGAGTTTAAGTTTTTCTGGGTGGTGAATCTATGGTTTTGAGGGAATTCTTCTGTTTTTTTTTTTTTTTTAGCGTTTTCTTCTGTTTTTTAGGGTGGTCCCATTCTTTTTTGGGGTGTTTTTGATGTGTTTTGGGGTCTCCGTTGGGTTTTGTTGGGTTCTTGTTGTTCATCATGGTGAAAACGGGTAAATTGTGGGTATTGGAGAACATCAGGTAGGTTTAGGGGGACTTTTGGGGTGGATCAATGGCTTTTAGGCTTTTCTTTCGGTTTTGGGGGTGATCCCGCTTTTTTTTTGTGGTGTTTTTGACGTGTTTTGGGGTTTCCGTTGGGTTTCGTTGATTTCCTAATGTGTTTTAAGTTTGTTGGGAGTGGACTTTGGGATTTGGAGAACATCAGGTAGGTTTAGGGGGACTTTTGGGGTGGATTCATGGTATTTGGGGTTTTCTTCTGTTTTTTTTGGGGGGAGTGATCCAATTCATTTTTGGGGTGTTTTTGACTTGTTTTGGGGTCTCCGTTGGGTTTTGTTGGGTTCTTGTTGGTCATCATGTTGGAAAAGTGTAAATTGTGGGTTTTGGAGAACATCAGGTAGGTTTATGAGGACTTTTGGGGCAGATTCAAGGTTTTTAGGATTTTCTTCTGTTTTTTTTTTTTTGTGTGTGTGTTTTTTTTTTTTTTTTTTTCTTTTGATCCAGTTTTTTTTCGGCGTGTGTTTGACGTGTTTTGGGTTCTCCGTTGGGTTTCGTTGGGTTTTCCGTTGTCATCATGGTGGAAAAGTGTAAATTGTGGGTTTTGGAGAACATCAGGTAGGTTTAGGGGGACTTTTGGGGGTGGATTCATGGTATTTGGGGTTTTCTTTTTTTTTTTTTTGGGGGGGGTGATCCAATTCATTTTTGGGGTGTTTTTACGTGTTTTGGGGTCTCCGTTGGGTTTTAGTTGGATTCTCGTTGGTTCTTAACGTAAATGGGGAATGGATTGTGGGTTTTGAAGAAGATCAGGTGAGTTTAGGGTGGTTTTGCGGGGAAATTCATAGTTTTTGGTGTCTTTTCTTCTGATCCAGTTCTTGTTTGGGGTGTTTTTGACGTGTTTTGGGGTTTCCGTTGGGTTTCGTTGAGTTCCTAATGGGTTTTATGGTGGTTGGGAGTGGACATTTGGATTTGGAGAACATCAGGTACGTTTAGAGTTGTTTTGGGATTGGATCCGTGCTTTCTGGGTTTTCTTTCGTTTTTTGGGGGTGATCCTGTTCTTGTTTGGGGTGTTTTTGACGTGTTTTGTGGTCTCTGTTTGTTTCGTTGTGTTTTCCTTGTTCATTTGGTGGAAAAGTCTGAATAGTGGGTTTTGGAGAACATCAGGTATGTTTAGGGCGTTTTTGGGATTTGATCCGTGCTTTTTGGGGATTTTGTTCCAGTTTTTGGGGGTGATTCCGTTCTTGTTTGGGGTGTTTTTGACGTGTTTTGGGTTCTCCGTTGGGTTTCGTTGGGTTTTCCGTGGTCATCATGGTGGAAAAGTGTAAATTGTGGGTTTGGAGAACATCAGGTAGGTTTAGGCGCACTTTTGGTGCAGATTCAAGGTTTTTAGGGTTTTCTTCTGTTTTTCTAGTGATCCAGTTGTTTTTTGGCATGTTTTTGACGTGTTTTGGTCCTCCGTAGGGTTTCATTGGGTTTTTCGTGGTCATCATGGTGGAAAAGTGTAAATTGTGGGTTTTGGAGAACATCAGGTAGGTTTAGGGGGACTTTTGGGGTGGATTCATGGTATTTGTTTTTTTTCTGTTTTTTTTTTTTTTTTTTTTTTTTTTTGAGGTGATCCCGTTCTTTTTTGGGGTGTTTTTGATGTGTTTTGGGGTCTCCGTTGGGTTTTGTGGGGTTCTTGTTGGTCATCATGTTGGAAAAGTGTAAATTGTGGATTTTGGAGAATATCAGGTGAGTTTAAGTTTTTCTGGGTGGTGAATCTATGGTTTTGAGGGAATTCTTCTGTTTTTTTTTTTTTTTAGCGTTTTCTTCTGTTTTTTAGGGTGGTCCCATTCTTTTTTGGGGTGTTTTTGATGTGTTTTGGGGTCTCCGTTGGGTTTTGTTGGGTTCTTGTTGTTCATCATGGTGAAAACGGGTAAATTGTGGGTATTGGAGAACATCAGGTAGGTTTAGGGGGACTTTTGGGGTGGATTCATGGTATTTGGGGTTTTCTTCTGTTTTTTTTGGGGGGAGTGATCCAATTCATTTTTGGGGTGTTTTTGACTTGTTTTGGGGTCTCCGTTGGGTTTTGTTGGGTTCTTGTTGGTCATCATGTTGGAAAAGTGTAAATTGCGTGTTTTGGAGAACATCAGGTAGGTTTAGGGGGACTTTTGGGGTGGATCTATGTTTTTTGGGGATTTTGTTCCAGTTTTGGGGGTGATTCCGTTCTTGTTTGGGGTGTTTTTGACTTGTTTTGGGTTCTCCGTTGGGTTTTAGTTGGATTCTCGTTGGTCCTTAAGGTAAATGGGAATGGATTGTGGGTTTTGAAGAAGATCAGGTGAGTTTAGGGTGGTTTTGCGGGGAAATTCATAGTTTTTGGTGTCTTTTCTTCTGATCCAGTTCTTGTTTGGGGTGTTTTTGACGTGTTTTGGGGTTTCCGTTGGGTTTCGTTGATTTCCTAATGTGTTTTAAGTTTGTTGGGAGTGGACTTTGGGATTTGGAGAACATCAGGTAGGTTTATGAGGACTTTTGGGGCAGATTCAAGGTTTTTAGGGTTTTCTTCTGTTTTTTTTTTTTTTTTTTTTTTTTTTTTTTCTTTTGATCCAGTTGTTTTTGGGCGTGTTTTTGACGTGTTTTGGGTTCTCCGTTGGGTTTTGTTGGGTTTTCCGTGGTCATCATGGTGGAAAAGTGTAAATTGTGGGTTTTGGAGAACATCAGGTAGGTTTAGGGGGACTTTTGGTGTGGATTCATGGTATTTGGGGTTTTCTTTTTTGTTTTTTGGGGGGGGGGTGATCCAATTCATTTTTGGGGTGTTTTTGACTTGTTTTGGGGTCTCCGTTGGGTTTTAGTTGGATTCTCGTTGGTCCTTAAGGTAAATGGGAATGGATTGTGGGTTTTGAAGAAGATCAGGTGAGTTTAGGGTGGTTTTGCGGGGAAATTCATAGTTTTTGGTGTCTTTTCTTCTGATCCAGTTCTTGTTTGGGGTGTTTTTGACGTGTTTTGGGGTTTCCGTTGGGTTTCGTTGAGTTCCTAATGGGTTTTATGGTGGTTGGGAGTGGACATTTGGATTTGGAGAACATCAGGTACGTTTAGAGTGGTTTTGGGATTGGATCCGTGCTTTTTGGGGTTTTCTTTCGTTTTTGGGGGTGATCCTGTTCTTGTTTGGGGTGTTTTTGACGTGTTTTGTGGTCTCTGTTTTGTTTCGTTGTGTTTTCCTTGTTCATTTTGGTGGAAAAGTCTGAATAGTGGGTTTTGGAGAACATCAGGTATGTTTAGGGCGTTTTTGGGATTTGATCCGTGCTTTTTGGGGATTTTGTTCCAGTTTTGGGGGTGATTCCGTTCTTGTTTGGGGTGTTTTTGACGTGTTTTGGGTTCTCCGTTGGGTTTCGTTGGGTTTTCCGTGGTCATCATGGTGGAAAAGTGTAAATTGTGGGTTTTGGAGAACATCAGGTAGGTTTAGGGGGACTTTTGGGGCAGATTCATGGTTTTTAGGGTTTTCTTCTGTTTTTTCTAGTGATCCAGTTGTTTTTTGGCATGTTTTTGACGTGTTTTGAGGTCTCCGTTGGGTTTCATTGGGTTTTCCGTGGTCATCATGGTGGAAAAGTGTAAATTGTGGGTTTTGGAGAACATCAGGTAGGTTTAGGGGGACTTTTGGGGTGGATTCATGGTATTTGTTTTTTTTCTGTTTTTTTTTTCTGTTTTTTTTTTTTTTGAGGTGATCCCGTTCTTTTTTGGGGTGTTTTTGATGTGTTTTGGGTTCTCCGTTGGGTTTTGTGGGGTTCTTGTTGGTCATCATGTTGGAAAAGTGTAAATTGTGGATTTTGGAGAATATCAGGTGAGTTTAAGTTTTTCTGGGTGGTGAATCTATGGTTTTTGGGGAATTCTTCTGTGTTTTTAGCGTTTTCTTCTGTTTTTTAGGGTGGTCCCATTCTTTTTTGGGGTGTTTTTGACATATTTTGGGGTCTCCGTTGGTTTTTGTTTGGTTCTTGTTGTTCATCATGGTGAAAACGGGTAAATTGTGGGTATTGGAGAACATCAGGTAGGTTTAGGGGACTTTTGGGGTGGATCACTGGCTTTTAGGCTTTTCTTTCGGTTTTGGGGGTGATCCCGCTTTTTTTTGTGGTGTTTTTGACGTGTTTTGGGGTTTCCGTTGGGTTTCGTTGATTTCCTAATGTGTTTTAAGTTTGTTGGGAGTGGACTTTGGGATTTGGAGAACATCAGGTAGGTTTAGGGGGACTTTTGGGGTGGATTCATGGTATTTGGGGTTTTCTTCTGTTTTTTTTGGGGGGAGTGATCCAATTCATTTTTGGGGTGTTTTTGACTTGTTTTGGGGTCTCCGTTGGGTTTTGTTGGGTTCTTGTTGGTCATCATGTTGGAAAAGTGTAAATTGCTTGTTTTGGAGAACATCAGGTAGGTTTAGTGTCGTTTTGGGGTGGATCTATGTTTTTTGGGGATTTTGTTCCAGTTTTGGGGGTGATTCCGTTCTTGTTTGGGGTGTTTTTGACTTGTTTTGGGGTCTCCGTTGGGTTTTAGTTGGATTCTCGTTGGTCCTTAAGGTAAATGGGAATGGATTGTGGGTTTTGAAGAAGATCAGGTGAGTTTAGGGTGGTTTTGCGGGGAAATTCATAGTTTTTGGTGTCTTTTCTTCTGATCCAGTTCTTGTTTGGGGTGTTTTTGACGTGTTTTGGGGTTTCCGCTGGGTTTCGTTGATTTCCTAATGTGTTTTAAGTTTGTTGGGAGTGGACTTTGGGATTTGGAGAACATCAGGTAGGTTTATGAGGACTTTTGGGGCAGATTCAAGGTTTTTAGGGTTTTCTTCTTTTTTTTTTTTTTTTTTTTTTTTCTTTTGATCCAGTTGTTTTTGGGCGTGTTTTTGACGTGTTTTGGGTTCTCCGTTGGGTTTTGTTGGGTTTTCCGTGGTCATCATGGTGGAAAAGTGTAAATTGTGGGTTTTGGAGAACATCAGGTAGAGGGGGACTTTTGGGGTGGATTCATGGTATTTGGGGTTTTCTTTTTTTTTTTTTTTGGGGGGGGGGTGATCCAATTCATTTTTGGGGTGTTTTTGACTTGTTTTGTGGTCTCCGTTGCGTTTTAGTTGGATTCTCCTTGGTCCTTAAGGTAAATGGGAATGGATTGTGGGTTTTGAAGAAGATCAGGTGAGTTTAGGGTGGTTTTGCGGGGAAATTCATAGTTTTTGGTGTCTTTTCTTCTGATCCAGTTCTTGTTTGGGGTGTTTTTGACGTGTTTTGGGGTTTCCGTTGGGTTTCGTTGAGTTCCTAATGGGTTTTATGGTGGTTGGGAGTGGACATTTGGATTTGGAGAACATCAGGTACGTTTAGAGTTGTTTTGGGATTGGATCCGTGCTTTTTGGGGTTTTCTTTCGTTTTTTGGGGGTGATCCTGTTCTTGTTTGGGGTGTTTTTGACGTGTTTTGTGGTCTCTGTTTTGTTTCGTTGTGTTTTCCTTGTTCATTTTGGTGGAAAAGTCTGAATAGAGGGTTTTGGAGAACATCAGGTATGTTTAGGGCGTTTTTGGGATTTGATCCGTGCTTTTTGGGGATTTTGTTCCAGTTTTGGGGGTGATTCCATTCTTGTTTGGGGTGTTTTTGACGTGTTTTGGGTTCTCCGTTGGGTTTCGTTGGGTTTTCCGTGGTCATCATGGTGGAAAAGTGTAAATTGTGGGTTTTGGAGAACATCAGGTAGGTTTAGGGGGACTTTTGGGGCAGATTCATGGTTTTTAGGGTTTTCTTCTGTTTTTTCTAGTGATCCAGTTGTTTTTTGGCATGTTTTTGACGTGTTTTGGGTTCTCCGTTGGGTTTCATTGGGTTTTCCGTGGTCATCATGGTGGAAAAGTGTAAATTGTGGGTTTTGGAGAACATCAGGTAGGTTTAGGGGGACTTTTGGGGTGGATTCATGGTATTTGTTTTTTTTCTGTTTTTTTTTTTTTTTTTTTTTTTTTTTTGAGGTGATCCCGTTCTTTTTTGGGGTGTTTTTGATGTGTTTTGGGTTCTCCGTTGGGTTTTGTGGGGTTCTTTTTGGTCATCATGTTGGAAAAGTGTAAATTGTGGATTTTGGAGAATATCAGGTGAGTTTAAGTTTTTCTGGGTGGTGAATCTATGGTTTTTGGGGAATTCTTCTGTTTTTTTTTTTTTAGCGTTTTCTTCTGTTTTTTAGGGTGGTCCCATTCTTGTTTGGGGTGTTTTTGACATATTTTGGGGTCTCCGTTGGTTTTTGTTTGGTTCTTGTTGTTCATCATGGTGAAAACGGGTAAATTGTGGGTATTGGAGAACATCAGGTAGGTTTAGGGGGACTTTTGGGGTGGATCACTGGCTTTTAGGCTTTTCTTTCGGTTTTGGGGGTGATCCCGCTTTTTTTTGTGGTGTTTTTGACGTGTTTTGGGGTTTCCGTTGGGTTTCGTTGATTTCCTAATGTCTTTTAAGTTTGTTGGGAGTGGACTTTGGGATTTGGAGAACATCAGGTAGGTTTAGGGGGACTTTTGGGGTGGATTCATGGTATTTGGGGTTTTCTTCTGTTTTTTTTGGGGGGAGTGATCCAATTCATTCTTGGGGTGTTTTTGACTTGTTTTGGGGTCTCCGTTGGGTTTTGTTGGGTTCTTGTTGGTCATCATGTTGGAAAAGTGTAAATTGCGTGTTTTGGAGAACATCAGGTAGGTTTAGTGTCGTTTTGGGGTGGATCTATGTTTTTTGGGGATTTTCTTCCAGTTTTGGGGGTGATTCCGTTCTTGTTTGGGGTGTTTTTGACTTGTTTTGGGGTCTCCGTTGGGTTTTAGTTGGATTCTCTTTGGTCCTTAAGGTAAATGGGAATGGATTGTGCGCTTTTGAAGAAGATCAGGTGAGTTTAGGGTGGTTTTGCGGGGAAATTCATAGTTTTTGGTGTCTTTTCTTCTGATCCAGTTCTTGTTTGGGGTGTTTTTGACGTGTTTTGGGGTTTCCGTTGGGTTTCGTTGAGTTCCTAATGGGTTTTATGGTGGTTGGGAGTGGACATTTGGATTTGGAGAACATCAGGTACGTTTAGAGTGGTTTTGGGATTGGATCCGTGCTTTTTGGGGTTTTCTTTCGTTTTTGGGGGTGATCCTGTTCTTGTTTGGGGTGTTTTTGACGTGTTTTGTGGTCTCTGTTTCGTTTCGTTGTGTTTTCCTTGTTCATTTTGGTGGAAAAGGCTGAATAGTGGGTTTTGGAGAACTTCAGGTATGTTTAGGGCGTTTTTGGATTTGATCCGTGCTTTTTGGGGATTTTGTTCCAGTTTTGGGGGTGATTCCGTTCTTGTTTGGGGTGTTTTTGACGTGTTTTGGGTTCTCCGTTGGGTTTCGTTGGGTTTTCCGTGGTCATCATGGTGGAAAAGTGTAAATTGTGGGTTTTGGAGAACATCAGGTAGGTTTAGGGGGACTTTTGGTGCAGATTCAAGGTTTTTAGGGTTTTCTTCTGTTTTTTCTAGTGATCCAGTTGTTTTTTGGCATGTTTTTGACGTGTTTTGGGGTCTCCGTTGGGTTTCATTGGGTTTTCCGTGGTCATCATGGTGGAAAAGTGTAAATTGTGGGTTTTGGAGAACATCAGGTAGGTTTATGAGGACTTTTGGTGCAGATTCATGGTTTTTAGGGTTTTCTTCTGTTTTTTTCTAGTGATCCAGTTGTTTTTTGGCATGTTTTTGACGTGTTTTGGGGTCTCCGTTGGGTTTCATTGGGTTTTCCGTGGTCATCATGGTGGAAAAGTGTAAATTGTGGGTTTTGGAGAACATCAGGTAGGTTTAGGGGGACTTTTGGGGTGGATTCATGGTATTTGTTTTTTTTCTGATTTTTTTTTTTTTTCTGTTTTTTTTTTTTTTTGAGGTGATCCCGTTCTTTTTTGGGGTGTTTTTGATGTGTTTTGGGTTCTCCGTTGGGTTTTGTGGTGTTCTTGTTGGTCATCATGTTGGAAAAGTGTAAATTGTGGATTTTGGAGAATATCAGGTGAGTTTAAGTTTTTCTGGGTGGTGAATCTATGGTTTTTGGGGAATTCTTCTGTGTTTTTTTTTTAGCGTTTTCTTCTGTTTTTTAGGGTGGTCCCATTCTTTTTTGGGGTGTTTTTGACATATTTTGGGGTCTCCGTTGGTTTTTGTTTGGTTCTTGTTGTTCATCATGGTGAAAACGGGTAAATTGTGGGTATTGGAGAACATCAGGTAGGTTTAGGGGGACTTTTGGGGTGGATCACTGGCTTTTAGGCTTTTCTTTCGGTTTTGGGGGTGATCCCGCTTTTTTTTGTGGTGTTTTTGACGTGTTTTGGGGTTTCCGTTGGGTTTCGTTGATTTCCTAATGTGTTTTAAGTTTGTTGGGAGTGGACTTTGGGATTTGGAGAACATCAGGTAGGTTTAGGGGGACTTTTGGGGTGGATTCATGGTATTTGGGGTTTTCTTCTGTTTTTTTTGGGGGGAGTGATCCAATTCATTTTTGGGGTGTTTTTGACTTGTTTTGGGGTCTCCGTTGGGTTTTGTTGGGTTCTTGTTGGTCATCATGTTGGAAAAGTGTAAATTGCGTGTTTTGGAGAACATCAGGTAGGTTTAGGGGGACTTTTGGGGTGGATCTATGTTTTTTGGGGATTTTGTTCCAGTTTTGGGGGTGATTCCGTTCTTGTTTGGGGTGTTTTTGACTTGTTTTGGGGTCTCCGTTGGGTTTTAGTTGGATTCTCGTTGGTCCTTAAGGTAAATGGGAATGGATTGTGGGTTTTGAAGAAGATCAGGTGAGTTTAGGGTGGTTTTGCGGGGAAATTCATAGTTTTTGGTGTCTTTTCTTCTGATCCAGTTCTTGTTTGGGGTGTTTTTGACGTGTTTTGGGGTTTCCGTTGGGTTTCGTTGAGTTCCTAATGGGTTTTATGGTGGTTGGGAGTGGACATTTGGATTTGGAGAACATCAGGTACGTTTAGAGTGGTTTTGGGATTGGATCCGTGCTTTTTGGGGTTTTCTTTCGTTTTTGGGGGTGATCCTGTTCTTGTTTGGGGTGTTTTTGACGTGTTTTGTGGTCTCTGTTTCGTTTCGTTGTGTTTTCCTTGTTCATTTTGGTGGAAAAGGCTGAATAGTGGGTTTTGGAGAACTTCAGGTATGTTTAGGGCGTTTTTGGGATTTGATCCGTGCTTTTTGGGATTTTGTTCCAGTTTTGGGGGTGATTCCGTTCTTGTTTGGGGTGTTTTTGACGTGTTTTGGGTTCTCCGTTGGGTTTCATTGGGTTTTCCGTGGTCATCATGGTGGAATAGTTTAAATTGTGTGTTTTGGAGAACATCAGGTAGATTTAGGGTGTTTTTTGAGTGGATGTATGGTTTTGGGGGATTTTGTTCAAATTTTGGGGTGATCACGTTCTTTTTTGGGGTGTTTCTGACGTGTTTTGGGTTCTTCGTTGGGTTTCGTTGGGTTTTCCGTTGGCATCATGGTGGAAAAGTGTAAATTGTGGGTTTTGGAGAACATCAGGTAGGTTTAGGGGGACTTTTGGGGCAGATTCATGGTTTTTAGGGTTTTCTTCTTTTTTTTCTAGTGATCCAGTTGTTTTTCTGCGTGTTTTGACGTGTTTTGGGTTCTCCGTTGGGTTTCGTTGGGTTTTCCGTGGTCATCATGGTGAAAAAGTGTAAATTGTGGGTTTTGGAGAACATCAGGTAGGTTTAGGCGCACTTTTGGGGCAGATTCAAGGTTTTTAGGGTTTTCTTCTCTTTTTTCTAGTGATCCAGTTGTTTTTTGGCATGTTTTTGACGTGTTTTGGGGTCTTTGTTGGGTTTCATTGGGTTTTTTGTGGGTCATCATGGTGGAAAAGTGTAAATTGTGGGTTTTGGAGAACATCAGGTAGGTTTAGGGGGACTTTTGGGGTGGATTCATGGTATTTGTTTTTTTTTTTCATTTTTTTTTTTTTTTTTTTTTTTTTTGAGGTGATCCCGTTCTTTTTTGGGGTGTTTTTGATGTGTTTTGGGGTCTCCGTTGGGTTTTTGTTGGGTTCTTGTTGGTCATCATGGTGAAAACGGGTAAATTGTGGGTATTGGAGAACATCAGGTAGGTTTAGGGGGACTTTTGGGGTGGTTCAATGGCTTTTAGGCTTTTCTTTCGGATTTGGGGGTGATCCCGCTTTTTTTTGTGGTGTTTTTGACGTGTTTTGGGGTTTCCGTTGGGTTTCGTTGATTTCCTAATGTGTTTTAAGTTTGTTGGGAGTGGACTTTGGGATTTGGAGAACATCAGGTAGGTTTAGGGGGACTTTTGGGGTGGATTCATGGTATTTGGGGTTTTCTTCTGTTTTTTTGGGGGGAGTGATCCAATTCATTTTTGGGGTGTTTTTGACTTGTTTTGGGGTCTCCGTTGGGTTTTGTTGGGTTCTTGTTGGTCATCATGTTGGAAAAGTGTAAATTGCGTGTTTTGGAGAACATCAGGTAGGTTTAGGGGGACTTTTGGGGTGGATCTATGTTTTTTGGGGATTTTGTTCCAGTTTTGGGGGTGATTCCGTTCTTGTTTGGGGTGTTTTTGACTTGTTTTGGGGTCTCCGTTGGGTTTTAGTTGGATTCTCGTTGGTCCTTAAGGTAAATGGGAATGGATTGTGGGTTTTGAAGAAGATCAGGTGAGTTTAGGGTGGTTTTGCGGGGGAAATTCATAGTTTTTGGTGTCTTTTCTTCTGATCCAGTTCTTGTTTGGGGTGTTTTTGACGTGTTTTGGGGTTTCCGTTGGGTTTCGTTGAGTTCCTAATGGGTTTTATGGTGGTTGGGAGTGGACATTAGGATTTGGAGAACATCAGGTACGTTTAGAGTGGTTTTGGGATTGGATCCGTGCTTTTTGGGGTTTTCTTTCGTTTTTGGGGGTGATCCTGTTCTTGTTTGGGGTGTTTTTGACGTGTTTTGTGGTCTCTGTTTCGTTTCGTTGTGTTTTCCTTGTTCATTTTGGTGGAAAAGGCTGAATAGTGGGTTTTGGAGAACATCAGGTATGTTTAGGGCGTTTTTGGGATTTGATCCGTGCTTTTTGGGGATTTTGTTCCAGTTTTGGGGGTGATTCCGTTCTTGTTTGGGGTGTTTTTGACGTGTTTTGGGTTCTCCGTTGGGTTTCATTGGTTTTTCCGTGGTCATCATGGTGGAATAGTTTAAATTGTGTGTTTTGGAGAACATCAGGTAGATTTAGGTTGTTTTTTGAGTGGATGTATGGTTTTGGGGGATTTTGTTCAAATTTTGGGGTGATCCCGTTCTTTTTTGGGGTGTTTCTGACGTGTTTTGGGTTCTTCGTTGGGTTTCGTTGGGTTTTCCGTTGGCATCATGGTGGAAAAGTGTAAATTGTGGGTTTTGGAGAACATCAGGTAGGTTTAGGGGGACTTTTGGGGCAGATTCATGGTTTTTAGGGTTTTCTTCTTTTTTTTCTAGTGATCCAGTTGTTTTTCGGCGTGTTTTTGACGTGTTTTGGGTTCTCCGTTGGGTTTCGTTGGGTTTTCCATGGTCATCATGGTGGAAAAGTGTAAATTGTGGGTTTTGGAGAACATCAGGTAGGTTTATGAGGACTTTTGGGGCAGATGCAAGGTTTTTAGGCTTTTCTTCTGTTTTTTCTAGTGATCCCGTTCTTTTTTGGGGTGTTTTTGATGTGTTTTGGGGTCTCCATTGGGTTTTGTTGGGTTCTTGTTGGTCATCATGGTGAAAACAGGTAAATTGTGGGTATTGGAGAACATCAGGTAGGTTTAGGGGGACTTTTGGGGTGGTTCAATGGCTTTTAGGCTTTTCTTTCGGATTTGGGGGTGATCCCGCTTTTTTTTGTGGTGTTTTTGACGTGTTTTGGGGTTTCCGTTGGGTTTCGTTGATTTCCTAATGTGTTTTAAGTTTGTTGGGAGTGGACTTTGGGATTTGGAGAACATCAGGTAGGTTTAGGGGGACTTTTGGGGTGGATTCATGGTATTTGGGGTTTTCTTCTGTTTTTTTGGGGGGAGTGATTCAATTCATTTTTGGGGTGTTTTTGACTTGTTTTGGGGTCTCCGTTGGGTTTTGTTGGGTTCTTGTTGGTCATCATGTTGGAAAAGTGTAAATTGCGTGTTTTGGAGAACATCAGGTAGGTTTAGTGTCGTTTTGGGGTGGATCTATGTTTTTTGGGGATTTTCTTCCAGTTTTGGGGGTGATTCCGTTCTTGTTTGGGGTGTTTTTGACTTGTTTTGGGGTCTCCGTTGGGTTTTAGTTGGATTCTCGTTGGTCCTTAAGGTAAATGGGAATGGATTGTGGGTTTTGAAGAAGATCAGGTGAGTTTAGGGTGGTTTTGCGGGGAAATTCATAGTTTTTGGTGTCTTTTCTTCTGATCCAGTTCTTGTTTGGGGTGTTTTTGACGTGTTTTGGGGTTTCCGTTGGGTTTCGTTGAGTTCCTAATGGGTTTTATGGTGGTTGGGAGTGGACATTTGGATTTGGAGAACATCAGGTACGTTTAGAGTGGTTTTGGGATTGGATCCGTGCTTTTTGGGGTTTTCTTTCGTTTTTGGGGGTGATTCTGTTCTTGTTTGGGGTGGTTTTGACGTGTTTTGGGTTCTCCGTTGGGTTTCGTTGGGTTTTCCGTGGTCATCATGGTGGAAAAGTGTAAATTGCGTGTTTTGGAGAACATCAGGTAGGTTTAGTGTCGTTTTGGGGTGGATCTATGTTTTTTGGGGATTTTCTTCCAGTTTTGGGGGTGATTCCGTTCTTGTTTGGGGTGTTTTTAACGTGTTTTGGGTTCTCCGTTGGGTTTTGTTGGGTTTTCCGTGGTCATCATGGTGGAAAAGTTTAAATTGTGTGTTTTGGAGAACATCAGGTAGATTTAGGGTGTTTTTTGAGTGGATGTATGGTTTTGGGGGATTTTGTTCAAATTTTGGGGGGATCCCGTTCTTTTTTGGGGTGTTTCTGACGTGTTTTGGGTTCTTCGTTGGGTTTCGTTGGGTTTTCCGTTGGCATCATGGTGGAAAAGTGTAAATTGTGGGTTTTGGAGAACATCAGGAAGGTTTAGGGGCACTTTTGGGGCTTATTCAAGGTTTTTAGCGTTTTCTTCTGTTTTTTCTAGTGATCCAGTTGTTTTTCGGCGTGTTTTTAACGTGTTTTGGGTTCTCCGTTGGGTTTCGTTGGGTTTTTCGTGGTCATCATGGTGGAAAAGTGTAAATTGTGGGTTTTGGAGAACATCAGGTAGGTTTAGGGGGACTTTTGGGGTGGATTCATGGTATTTGTTTTTTTTCTGGTTTTTTTTTTTTTTTTTTTTTTTTTTTTTTGAGGTGATCCCGTTCTTTTTTGGGGTGTTTTTGACGTGTTTTGGGTTCTCCGTTGGGTTTTGTGGGGTTCTTGTTGGTCATCATGTTGGAAAAGTGTAAATTGTGGGTTTTGGAGAATATCAGGTGAGTTTAAGTTTTTCTGGGTGGTGAATCTATGGTTTTGGGGGAATTCTTCTGTTTTTTTTAGCGTTTTCTTCTGTTTTTTGAGATGATCCCGTTCTTTTTTGGGGTGTTTTTGACGTGTTTTGGGGTCTCCGTTGGGTTTTGTTGGGTTCTTGTTGTTCATCATGGTGAAAACGGGTAAATTGTGGGTATTGGAGAACATCAGGTAGGTTTAGGGGGACTTTTGGGGTGGATCAATGGCTTTTAGGCTTTTTCTTTCGGATTTGGGGGTGATCCCGCTTTTTTTTGTGGTGTTTTTGACGTGTTTTGGGGTTTCCGTTGGGTTTCGTTGATTTCCTAATGTGTTTTAAGTTTGTTGGGAGTGGACTTTGGGATTTGGAGAACATCAGGTAGGTTTAGGGGGACTTTTGGGGTGGATTCATGGTATTTGGGGTTTTCTTCTGTTTTTTTGTGGGGAGTGATCCAATTCATTTTTGGGGTGTTTTTGACTTGTTTTGGGGTCTCCGTTGGGTTTTGTTGGGTTCTTGTTGGTCATCATGTTGGAAAAGTGTAAATTGCGTGTTTTGGAGAACATCAGGTAGGTTTAGTGTCGTTTTGGGGTGGATCTATGTTTTTTTGGGGATTTTCTTCCAGTTTTGGGGGTGATTCCGTTCTTGTTTGGGGTGTTTTTGACGTGTTTTGTGGTCTCTGTTTTGTTTCGTTGGGTTTTCCGTGGTCATCATGGTGGAAAGTGTAAATTGTGGGTTTTGGAGAACGTCAGGTAGGTATATGAGGACTTTGGGGGCAGATTCAAGGTTTTTAGGGTTTTCTTCTGTTTTTTCTAGTGATCCAGTTGATTTTTGGCATGTTTTTGGCGTGTTTTGGGTCCTCCGTAGGGTTTCATTGGGTTTTTCGTGGTCATCATGGTGGAAAAGTGTAAATTGTGGATTTTGGAGAATATCAGGTGAGTTTAAGTTTTTCTGGGTGGTGAATCTATGGTTTTGGGGGAATTCTTCTGTTTTTTTAGCGTTTTCTTCTGTTTTTTGAGATGATCCCGTTCTTTTTTGGGGTGTTTTTGACGTGTTTTGGGTTCTCCGTTGGGTTTCATTGGGTTTTCCGTGGTCATCATGGTGGAAAAGTGTAAATTGTGGGTTTTGGAGAACATCAGGTAGATTTAGGGTGTTTTTTGAGTGGATGTATGGTTTTGGGGGATTTTGTTCAAATTTTGGGGTGATCCCGTTCTTTTTTGGGGTGTTTCTGACGTGTTTTGGGTTCTTCGTTGGGTTTCGTTGGGTTTTCCGTTGGCATCATGGTGGAAAAGTGTAAATTGTGGGTTTTGGAGAACATCAGGTAGGTTTAGGGGCACTTTTGGGGCTTATTCAAGGTTTTTAGGGTTTTCTTCTGTTTTTTCTAGTGATCCAGTTGGTTTTTGGCATGTTTTTGACGTGTTTTGGGTTCTCCGTAGGGTTTCATTGGGTTTTCCGTGGTCATCATGGTGGAAAAGTGTAAATTGTGGGTTTTGGAGAATATGAGGTGAGTTTAAGTTTTTCTGGGTGGTGAATCTATGGTTTTGGGGGAATTCTTCTGTTTTTTTAGCGTTTTCTTCTGTTTTTTGAGATGATCCCGTTCTTTTTTGGGGTGTTTTTTGATGTGTTTTGTGGTCTCCGTTGGGTTTTGTTGGGTTCTTGTTGTTCATCATGGTGAAAACGGGTAAATTGTGGGTATTGGAGAACATCAGGTAGGTTTAGGGGGACTTTTGGGGTGGATCAATGGCTTTTAGGCTTTTCTTTCGGTTTTGGGGGTGATCCCGCTTTTTTTTGTGGTGTTTTTGACGTGTTTTGGGGTTTCCGTTGGGTTTCGTTGATTTCCTAATGTGTTTTAATTTTGTTGGGAGTGGACTTTGGGATTTGGAGAACATCAGGTAGGTTTAGGGGGACTTTTGGGGTGGATTCATGGTATTTGGGGTTTTCTTCTGTTTTTTTGGGGGGAGTGATTCAATTCATTTTTGGGGTGTTTTTGACGTGTTTTGGGGTTTCCGTTGGGTTTCGTTGAGTTCCTAATGGGTTTTATGGTGGTTGGGAGTGGACATTTGGATTTGGAGAACATCAGGTACGTTTAGAGTGGTTTTGGGATTGGATCCGTGCTTTTTGGGGTTTTCTTTCGTTTTTGGGGGTGATCCTGTTCTTGTTTGGGGTGTTTTTGACGTGTTTTGTGGTCTCTGTTTTGTTTCGTTGTGTTTTCCTTGTTCATTTTGGTGGAAAAGTCTGAATAGTGTGTTTTGGAGAACATCAGGTATGTTTAGGGTGTTTTTGGGATTTGATCCGTGCTTTTTGGGGATTTTGTTCCAGTTTTGGGGGTGATTCCGTTCTTTTTTGGGGCGTTTTTGACGTGTTTTGGGTTCTCCGTTGGGTTTCGTTGGGTTTTCCGTGGTCATCATGGTGGAAAAGTGTAAATTGCGGGTTTTGGAGAACATCAGGTAGGTTTAGGGGGACTTTTGGGATTCATGGTTTTTAGGGTTTTCTTCTGTTTTTTCTAGTGATCCAGTTGTTTTTTGGCATGTTTTTGACGTGTTTTGGGTCCTCCGTAGGGTTTCCTTGGGTTTTCCGTGGTCATCATGGTGGAAAAGTGTAAATTGTGGGTTTTGGAGAACATCAGGTAGGTTTAGGGGGACTTTTGGGGTGGAGTCATGGTATTTTTTTTTTTTTTTTTTTTTTTTTTTTTTGAGGTGATCCCGTTCTTTTTTGGGGTGTTTTTGATGTGTTTTGGGTTCTCCGTTGGGTTTTGTGGCGTTCTTTTTGGTCATCATGTTGGAAAAGTGTAAATTGTGGATTTTGGAGAATATCAGGTGAGTTTAAGTTTTTCTGGGTGGTGAATCTATGGTTTTGGGGGAATTCTTCTGTTTTTTTTTTAGCGTTTTCTTCTGTTTTTTGAGATGATCCCGTTCTTTTTTGGGGTGTTTTTGATGTGTTTTGGTGTCTCCGTTGGGTTTTGTTGGGTTCTTGTTGTTCATCATGGTGAAAACGGGTAAATTGTGGGTATTGGAGAACATCAGGTAGGTTTAGGGGGACTTTTGGGGTGGATCAATGGCTTTTAGGCTTTTCTTTCGGTTTTGGGGGTGATCCCGCTTTTTTTTGTGGTGTTTTTGACGTGTTTTGGGGTTTCCGTTGGGTTTCGTTGATTTCCTAATGTGTTTTAAGTTTGTTGGGAGTGGACTTTGGGATTTGGAGAACATCAGGTAGGTTTAGGGGGACTTTTGGGGTGGATTCATGGTATTTGGGGTTTTCTTCTGTTTTTTTGGGGGGAGTGATCCAATTCATTTTTGGGGTGTTTTTGACTTGTTTTGGGGTCTCCGTTGGGTTTTGTTGGGTTCTTGTTGGTCATCATGTTGGAAAAGTGTAAATTGCGTGTTTTGGAGAACATCAGGTAGGTTTAGTGTCGTTTTGGGGTGGATCTATGTTTTTTGGGGATTTTCTTCCAGTTTTGGGGGTGATTCCGTTCTTGTTTGGGGTGTTTTTGACGTGTTTTGTGGTCTCTGTTTTGTTTCGTTGGGTTTTCCGTGGTCATCATGGTGGAAAAGTGTAAATTGTGGGTTTTGGAGAACGTCAGGTAGGTATATGAGGACTTTGGGGGCAGATTCAAGGTTTTTAGGGTTTTCTTCTGTTTTTTCTAGTGATCCAGTTGATTTTTGGCATGTTTTTGACGTGTTTTGGGTCCTCCGTAGGGTTTCATTGGGTTTTTCGTGGTCATCATGGTGGAAAAGTGTAAATTGTGGATTTTGGAGAATATCAGGTGAGTTTAAGTTTTTCTGGGTGGTGAATCTATGGTTTTGGGGGAATTCTTCTGTTTTTTTAGCGTTTTCTTCTGTTTTTTGAGATGATCCCGTTCTTTTTTGGGGTGTTTTTGACGTGTTTTGGGTTCTCCGTTGGGTTTCATTGGGTTTTCCGTGGTCATCATGGTGGAAAAGTGTAAATTGTGGGTTTTGGAGAACATCAGGTAGATTTAGGGTGTTTTTTGAGTGGATGTATGGTTTTGGGGGATTTTGTTCAAATTTTGGGGTGATCCCGTTCTTTTTTGGGGTGTTTCTGACGTGTTTTGGGTTCTTCGTTGGGTTTCGTTGGGTTTTCCGTGGTCATCATGGTGGAAAAGTGTAAATTGTGGGTTTTGGAGAACATCAGGTAGGTTTAGGGGCACTTTTGGGGCTTATTCAAGGTTTTTAGGGTTTTCTTCTGTTTTTTCTAGTGATCCAGTTGTTTTTTGGCATGTTTTTGACGTGTTTTGGGTTCTCCGTAGGGTTTCATTGGGTTTTCCGTGGTCATCATGGTGGAAAAGTGTAAATTGTGGGTTTTGGAGAATATCAGGTGAGTTTAAGTTTTTCTGGGTGGTGAATCTATGGTTTTGGGGGAATTCTTCTGTTTTTTTAGCGTTTTCTTCTGTTTTTTGAGATGATCCCGTTCTTTTTTGGGGTGTTTTTGATGTGTTTTGGGGTCTCCGTTGGGTTTTGTTGGGTTCTTGTTGTTCATCATGGTGAAAACGGGTAAATTGTGGGTATTGGAGAACATCAGGTAGGTTTAGGGGGACTTTTGGGGTGGATCACTGGCTTTTAGGCTTTTCTTTCGGTTTTGGGGGTGATCCCGCTTTTTTTTGTGGTGTTTTTGACGTGTTTTGGGGTTTCCGTTGGGTTTCGTTGATTTCCTAATGTGTTTTAAGTTTGTTGGGAGTGGACTTTGGGATTTGGAGAACATCAGGTAGGTTTAGGGGGACTTTTGGGGTGGATTCATGGTATTTGGGGTTTTCTTCTGTTTTTTTGGGGGGAGTGATTCAATTCATTTTTGGGGTGTTTTTGACGTGTTTTTGGGGTTTCCGTTGGGTTTCGTTGAGTTCCTAATGGGTTTTATGGTGGTTGGGAGTGGACATTTGGATTTGGAGAACATCAGGTACGTTTAGAGTGGTTTTGGGATTGGATCCGTGCTTTTTGGGGTTTTCTTTCGTTTTTGGGGGTGATCCTGTTCTTGTTTGGGGTGTTTTTGACGTGTTTTGTGGTCTCTGTTTTGTTTCGTTGTGTTTTCCTTGTTCATTTTGGTGGAAAAGTCTGAATAGTGTGTTTTGGAGAACATCAGGTATGTTTAGGGCGTTTTTGGGATTTGATCCGTGCTTTTGGGGATTTTGTTCCAGTTTTGGGGGTGATTCCGTTCTTTTTTGTGGCGTTTTTGACGTGTTTTGGGTTCTCCGTTGGGTTTCGTTGGGTTTTCCGTGGTCATCATGGTGGAAAAGTGTAAATTGCGTGTTTTGGAGAACATCAGGTAGGTTTAGGGGGACTTTTGGGGCAGATTCATGGTTTTTAGGGTTTTCTTCTGTTTTTTCTAGTGATCCAGTTGTTTTTCGGCGTGTTTTTGACGTGTTTTGGGTTCTCCGTTGGGTTTCATTGGGTTTTTCGTGGTCATCATGGTGGAAAAGTGTAAATTGTGGGTTTTGGAGAACATCAGGTAGGTTTAGGGGGACTTTTGGGGGGAATTCTTCTGTTTTTTTAGCGTTTTCTTCTGTTTTTTGAGATGATCCCGTTCTTTTTTGGGGTGTTTTTGATGTGTTTTGTGGTCTCCGTTGGGTTTTGTTGGGTTCTTGTTGTTCATCATGGTGAAAACGGGTAAATTGTGGGTATTGGAGAACATCAGGTAGGTTTAGGGGGACTTTTGGGGTGGATCAATGGCTTTTAGGCTTTTCTTTCGGTTTTGGGGGTGATCCCGCTTTTTTTTGTGGTGTTTTTGACGTGTTTTGGGGTTTCCGTTGGGTTTCGTTGATTTCCTAATGTGTTTTAATTTTGTTGGGAGTGGACTTTGGGATTTGGAGAACATCAGGTAGGTTTAGGGGGACTTTTGGGGTGGATTCATGGTATTTGGGGTTTTCTTCTGTTTTTTTGGGGGGAGTGATTCAATTCATTTTTGGGGTGTTTTTGACGTGTTTTGGGGTTTCCGTTGGGTTTCGTTGAGTTCCTAATGGGTTTTATGGTGGTTGGGAGTGGACATTTGGATTTGGAGAACATCAGGTACGTTTAGAGTGGTTTTGGGATTGGATCCGTGCTTTTTGGGGTTTTCTTTCGTTTTTGGGGGTGATCCTGTTCTTGTTTGTCGTGTTTTTGACGTGTTTTGTGGTCTCTGTTTTGTTTCGTTGTGTTTTCCTTGTTCATTTTGGTGGAAAAGTCTGAATAGTGTGTTTTGGAGAACATCAGGTATGTTTAGGGCGTTTTTGGGATTTGATCCGTGCTTTTTGGGGATTTTGTTCCAGTTTTGGGGGTGATTCCGTTCTTGTTTGTGGCGTTTTTGACGTGTTTTGGGTTCTCCGTTGGGTTTCATTGGGTTTTCCGTGGTCATCATGGTGGAAAAGTGTAAATTGTGGGTTTTGGAGAACATCAGGTAGATTTAGGGTGTTTTTTGAGTGGATGTATGGTTTTGGGGGATTTTGTTCAAATTTTGGGGTGATCCCGTTCTTTTTTGGGGTGTTTCTGACGTGTTTTGGGTTCTTCGTTGGGTTTCGTTGGGTTTTCCGTTGGCATCATGGTGGAAAAGTGTAAATTGTGGGTTTTGGAGAACATCAGGAAGGTTTAGGGGCACTTTTGGGGCTTATTCAAGGTTTTTAGGGTTTTCTTCTGTTTTTTTCTAGTGATCCAGTTGTTTTTTGGCATGTTTTTGACGTGTTTTGGGGTCTCCGTAGGGTTTCATTGGGTTTTTCGTGGTCATCATGGTGGAAAAGGGTAAATTGTGGGTTTTGGAGAACATCAGGTAGGTTTAGGGGGACTTTTGGGGTGGATCAATGGCTTTTAGGCTTTTCTTTCGGATTTGGGGGTGATCCCGCTTTTTTTTGTGGTGTTTTTGACGTGTTTTGGGGTTTCCGTTGGGTTTCGTTGATTTCCTAATGTGTTTTAAGTTTGTTGGGAGTGGACTTTGGGATTTGGAGAACATCAGGTAGGTTTAGGGGGACTTTTGGGGTGGATTCATGGTATTTGGGGTTTTCTTCTGTTTTTTTGGGGGGAGTGATCCAATTCATTTTTGGGGTGTTTTTGACTTGTTTTGGGGTCTCCGTTGGGTTTTGTTGGGTTCTTGTTGGTCATCATGTTGGAAAAGTGTAAATTGCGTGTTTTGGAGAACATCAGGTAGGTTTAGTGTCGTTTTGGGGTGGATCTATGTTTTTTGGGGATTTTGTTCCAGTTTTGGGGGTGATTCCGTTCTTGTTTGGGGTGTTTTTGACTTGTTTTGGGGTCTCCGTTGGGTTTTAGTTGGATTCTCGTTGGTCCTTAAGGTAAATGGGAATGGATTGTGGGTTTTGAAGAAGATCAGGTGAGTTTAGGGTGGTTTTGCGGGGAAATTCATAGTTTTTGGTGTCTTTTCTTCTGATCCAGTTCTTGTTTGGGGTGTTTTTGACGTGTTTTGGGGTTTCCGTTGGGTTTCGTTGAGTTCCTAATGGGTTTTATGGTGGTTGGGAGTGGACATTAGGATTTGGAGAACATCAGGTACGTTTAGAGTGGTTTTGGGATTGGATCCGTGCTTTTTGGGGTTTTCTTTCGTTTTTGGGGGTGATCCTGTTCTTGTTTGGGGTGTTTTTGACGTGTTTTGTGGTCTCTGTTTCGTTTCGTTGTGTTTTCCTTGTTCATTTTGGTGGAAAAGGCTGAATAGTGGGTTTTGGAGAACATCAGGTATGTTTAGGGCGTTTTTGGGATTTGATCCGTGCTTTTTGGGGATTTTGTTCCAGTTTTGGGGGTGATTCCGTTCTTGTTTGGGGTGTTTTTGACGTGTTTTGGGTTCTCCGTTGGGTTTCATTGGTTTTTCCGTGGTCATCATGGTGGAATAGTTTAAATTGTGTGTTTTGGAGAACATCAGGTAGATTTAGGTTGTTTTTTGAGTGGATGTATGGTTTTGGGGGATTTTGTTCAAATTTTGGGGTGATCCCGTTCTTTTTTGGGGTGTTTCTGACGTGTTTTGGGTTCTTCGTTGGGTTTCGTTGGGTTTTCCGTTGGCATCATGGTGGAAAAGTGTAAATTGTGGGTTTTGGAGAACATCAGGTAGGTTTAGGGGGACTTTTGGGGCAGATTCATGGTTTTTAGGGTTTTCTTCTTTTTTTTCTAGTGATCCAGTTGTTTTTCGGCGTGTTTTTGACGTGTTTTGGGTTCTCCGTTGGGTTTCGTTGGGTTTTCCATGGTCATCATGTTGGAAAAGTGTAAATTGTGGGTTTTGGAGAACATCAGGTAGGTTTATGAGGACTTTTGGGGCAGATGCAAGGTTTTTAGGCTTTTCTTCTGTTTTTTCTAGTGATCCCGTTCTTTTTTGGGGTGTTTTTGATGTGTTTTGGGGTCTCCGTTGGGTTTTGTTGGGTTCTTGTTGGTCATCATGGTGAAAACAGGTAAATTGTGGGTATTGGAGAACATCAGGTAGGTTTAGGGGGACTTTTGGGGTGGTTCAATGGCTTTTAGGCTTTTCTTTCGGATTTGGGGGTGATCCCGCTTTTTTTGTGGTGTTTTTGACGTGTTTTGGGGTTTCCGTTGGGTTTCGTTGATTTCCTAATGTGTTTTAAGTTTGTTGGGAGTGGACTTTGGGATTTGGAGAACATCAGGTAGGTTTAGGGGGACTTTTGGGGTGGATTCATGGTATTTGGGGTTTTCTTCTGTTTTTTTGGGGGGAGTGATTCAATTCATTTTTGGGGTGTTTTTGACTTGTTTTGGGGTCTCCGTTGGGTTTTGTTGGGTTCTTGTTGGTCATCATGTTGGAAAAGTGTAAATTGCGTGTTTTGGAGAACATCAGGTAGGTTTAGTGTCGTTTTGGGGTGGATCTATGTTTTTTGGGGATTTTCTTCCAGTTTTGGGGGTGATTCCGTTCTTGTTTGGGGTGTTTTTGACTTGTTTTGGGGTCTCCGTTGGGTTTTAGTTGGATTCTCGTTGGTCCTTAAGGTAAATGGGAATGGATTGTGGGTTTTGAAGAAGATCAGGTGAGTTTAGGGTGGTTTTGCGGGGAAATTCATAGTTTTTGGTGTCTTTTCTTCTGATCCAGTTCTTGTTTGGGGTGTTTTTGACGTGTTTTGGGGTTTCCGTTGGGTTTCGTTGAGTTCCTAATGGGTTTTATGGTGGTTGGGAGTGGACATTTGGATTTGGAGAACATCAGGTACGTTTAGAGTGGTTTTGGGATTGGATCCGTGCTTTTTGGGGTTTTCTTTCGTTTTTGGGGGTGATTCTGTTCTTGTTTGGGGTGGTTTTGACGTGTTTTGGGTTCTCCGTTGGGTTTCGTTGGGTTTTCCGTGGTCATCATGGTGGAAAAGTGTAAATTGCGTGTTTTGGAGAACATCAGGTAGGTTTAGTGTCGTTTTGGGGTGGATCTATGTTTTTTGGGGATTTTCTTCCAGTTTTGGGGGTGATTCCGTTCTTGTTTGGGGTGTTTTTAACGTGTTTTGGGTTCTCCGTTGGGTTTTGTTGGGTTTTCCGTGGTCATCATGGTGGAAAAGTTTAAATTGTGTGTTTTGGAGAACATCAGGTAGATTTAGGGTGTTTTTTGAGTGGATGTATGGTTTTGGGGGATTTTGTTCAAATTTTGGGGTGATCCCGTTCTTTTTTGGGGTGTTTCTGACGTGTTTTGGGTTCTTCGTTGGGTTTCGTTGGGTTTTCCGTTGGCATCATGGTGGAAAAGTGTAAATTGTGGGTTTTGGAGAACATCAGGAAGGTTTAGGGGCACTTTTGGGGCTTATTCAAGGTTTTTAGCGTTTTCTTCTGTTTTTTCTAGTGATCCAGTTGTTTTTCGGCGTGTTTTTAACGTGTTTTGGGTTCTCCGTTGGGTTTCGTTGGGTTTTTCGTGGTCATCATGGTGGAAAAGTGTAAATTGTGGGTTTTGGAGAACATCAGGTAGGTTTAGGGGGACTTTTGGGGTGGATTCATGGTATTTGTTTTTTTTCTGTTTTTTTTTTTTTTTTTTTTTTTTTTTTTTGACGTGATCCCGTTCTTTTTTGGGGTGTTTTTGACGTGTTTTGGGTTCTCCGTTGGGTTTTGTGGGGTTCTTGTTGGTCATCATGTTGGAAAAGTGTAAATTGTGGGTTTTGGAGAATATCAGGTGAGTTTAAGTTTTTCTGGGTGGTGAATCTATGGTTTTGGGGGAATTCTTCTGTTTTTTTTAGCGTTTTCTTCTGTTTTTTGAGATGATCCCGTTCTTTTTTGGGGTGTTTTTGACGTGTTTTGGGGTCTCCGTTGGGTTTTGTTGGGTTCTTGTTGTTCATCATGGTGAAAACGGGTAAATTGTGGGTATTGGAGAACATCAGGTAGGTTTAGGGGGACTTTTGGGGTGGATCAATGGCTTTTAGGCTTTTCTTTCGGATTTGGGGGTGATCCCGCTTTTTTTTGTGGTGTTTTTGACGTGTTTTGGGGTTTCCGTTGGGTTTCGTTGATTTCCTAATGTGTTTTAAGTTTGTTGGGAGTGGACTTTGGGATTTGGAGAACATCAGGTAGGTTTAGGGGGACTTTTGGGGTGGATTCATGGTATTTGGGGTTTTCTTCTGTTTTTTTGTGGGGAGTGATCCAATTCATTTTTGGGGTGTTTTTGACTTGTTTTGGGGTCTCCGTTGGGTTTTGTTGGGTTCTTGTTGGTCATCATGTTGGAAAAGTGTAAATTGTTGGTTTTGGAGAACATCAGGTAGGTTTAGTGTCGTTTTGGGGTGGATCTATGTTTTTTGGGGATTTTCTTCCAGTTTTGGGGGTGATTCCGTTCTTGTTTGGGGTGTTTTTGACGTGTTTTGTGGTCTCTGTTTTGTTTCGTTGGGTTTTCCGTGGTCATCATGGTGGAAAAGTGTAAATTGTGGGTTTTGGAGAACGTCAGGTAGGTATATGAGGACTTTGGGGGCAGATTCAAGGTTTTTAGGGTTTTCTTCTGTTTTTTCTAGTGATCCAGTTGATTTTTGGCATGTTTTTGGCGTGTTTTGGGTCCTCCGTAGGGTTTCATTGGGTTTTTCGTGGTCATCATGGTGGAAAAGTGTAAATTGTGGATTTTGGAGAATATCAGGTGAGTTTAAGTTTTTCTGGGTGGTGAATCTATGGTTTTGGGGGAATTCTTCTGTTATTTTAGCGTTTTCTTCTGTTTTTTGAGATGATCCCGTTCTTTTTTGGGGTGTTTTTGACGTGTTTTGGGTTCTCCGTTGGGTTTCATTGGGTTTTCCGTGGTCATCATGGTGGAAAAGTGTAAATTGTGGGTTTTGGAGAACATCAGGTAGATTTAGGGTGTTTTTTGAGTGGATGTATGGTTTTGGGGGATTTTGTTCAAATTTTGGGGTGATCCCGTTCTTTTTTGGGGTGTTTCTGACGTGTTTTGGGTTCTTCGTTGGGTTTCGTTGGGTTTTCCGTTGGCATCATGGTGGAAAAGTGTAAATTGTGGGTTTTGGAGAACATCAGGTAGGTTTAGGGGCACTTTTGGGGCTTATTCAAGGTTTTTAGGGTTTTCTTCTGTTTTTTCTAGTGATCCAGTTGGTTTTTGGCATGTTTTTGACGTGTTTTGGGTTCTCCGTAGGGTTTCATTGGGTTTTCCGTGGTCATCATGGTGGAAAAGTGTAAATTGTGGGTTTTGGAGAATATGAGGTGAGTTTAAGTTTTTCTGGGTGGTGAATCTATGGTTTTGGGGGAATTCTTCTGTTTTTTTAGCGTTTTCTTCTGTTTTTTGAGATGATCCCGTTCTTTTTTGGGGTGTTTTTGATGTGTTTTGTGGTCTCCGTTGGGTTTTGTTGGGTTCTTGTTGTTCATCATGGTGAAAACGGGTAAATTGTGGGTATTGGAGAACATCAGGTAGGTTTAGGGGGACTTTTGGGGTGGATCAATGGCTTTTAGGCTTTTCTTTCGGTTTTGGGGGTGATCCCGCTTTTTTTTGTGGTGTTTTTGACGTGTTTTGGGGTTTCCGTTGGGTTTCGTTGATTTCCTAATGTGTTTTAATTTTGTTGGGAGTGGACTTTGGGATTTGGAGAACATCAGGTAGGTTTAGGGGGACTTTTGGGGTGGATTCATGGTATTTGGGGTTTTCTTCTGTTTTTTTGGGGGGAGTGATTCAATTCATTTTTGGGGTGTTTTTGACGTGTTTTGGGGTTTCCGTTGGGTTTCGTTGAGTTCCTAATGGGTTTTATGGTGGTTGGGAGTGGACATTTGGATTTGGAGAACATCAGGTACGTTTAGAGTGGTTTTGGGATTGGATCCGTGCTTTTTGGGGTTTTCTTTCGTTTTTGGGGGTGATCCTGTTCTTGTTTGGGGTGTTTTTGACGTGTTTTGTGGTCTCTGTTTTGTTTCGTTGTGTTTTCCTTGTTCATTTTGGTGGAAAAGGCTGAATAGTGTGTTTTGGAGAACATCAGGTATGTTTAGGGTGTTTTTGGGATTTGATCCGTGCTTTTTGGGGATTTTGTTCCAGTTTTGGGGGTGATTCCGTTCTTTTTTGGGGCGTTTTTGACGTGTTTTGGGTTCTCCGTTGGGTTTCGTTGGGTTTTCCGTGGTCATCATGGTGGAAAAGTGTAAATTGCGGGTTTTGGAGAACATCAGGTAGGTTTAGGGGGACTTTTGGGGCAGATTCATGGTTTTTAGGGTTCCAGTTGTTTTTTGGCATGTTTTGACGTGTTTTGGGTCCTCCGTAGGGTTTCCTTGGGTTTTCCGTGGTCATCATGGTGGAAAAGTGTAATTGTGGGTTTTGGAGAACATCAGGTAGGTTTAGGGGGACTTTTGGGGTGGAGTCATGGTATTTTTTTTTTTTTTTTTTTTTTTTTTTTGAGGTGATCCCGTTCTTTTTTGGGGTGTTTTTGATGTGTTTTGGGTTCTCCGTTGGGTTTTGTGGCGTTCTTTTTGGTCATCATGTTTGAAAAAGTGTAAAATTGTGGATTTTGGAGAATATCAGGTGAGTTTAAGTTTTTCTGGGTGGTGAATCTATGGTTTTGGGGGAATTCTTCTGTTTTTTTTTTAGCGTTTTCTTCTGTTTTTTGAGATGATCCCGTTCTTTTTTGGGGTGTTTTTGATGTGTTTTTGGTGTCTCCGTTGGGTTTTGTTGGGTTCTTGTTGTTCATCATGGTGAAAACGGGTAAATTGTGGGTATTGGAGAACATCAGGTAGGTTTAGGGGGACTTTTGGGGTGGATCAATGGCTTTTAGGCTTTTCTTTCGGTTTTGGGGGTGATCCCGCTTTTTTTTGTGGTGTTTTTGACGTGTTTTGGGGTTTCCGTTGGGTTTCGTTGATTTCCTAATGTGTTTTAAGTTTGTTGGGAGTGGACTTTGGGATTTGGAGAACATCAGGTAGGTTTAGGGGGACTTTTGGGGTGGATTCATGGTATTTGGGGTTTTCTTCTGTTTTTTTGGGGGGAGTGATCCAATTCATTTTTGGGGTTTTTTTGACTTGTTTTGGGGTCTCCGTTGGGTTTTGTTGGGTTCTTGTTGGTCATCATGTTGGAAAAGTGTAAATTGCGTGTTTTGGAGAACATCAGGTAGGTTTAGTGTCGTTTTGGGGTGGATCTATGTTTTTTGGGGATTTTCTTCCAGTTTTGGGGGTGATTCCGTTCTTGTTTGGGGTGTTTTTGACGTGTTTTGTGGTCTCTGTTTTGTTTCGTTGGGTTTTCCGTGGTCATCATGGTGGAAAAGTGTAAATTGTGGGTTTTGGAGAACGTCAGGTAGGTATATGAGGACTTTGGGGGCAGATTCAAGGTTTTTAGGGTTTTCTTCTGTTTTTTCTAGTGATCCAGTTGATTTTTGGCATGTTTTTGACGTGTTTTGGGTCCTCCGTAGGTTTCATTGGGTTTTTCGTGGTCATCATGGTGGAAAAGTGTAAATTGTGGATTTTGGAGAATATCAGGTGAGTTTAAGTTTTTCTGGGTGGTGAATCTATGGTTTTGGGGAATTCTTCTGTTTTTTTAGCGTTTTCTTCTGTTTTTTGAGATGATCCCGTTCTTTTTTGGGGTGTTTTTGACGTGTTTTGGGTTCTCCGTTGGGTTTCATTGGGTTTTCCGTGGTCATCATGGTGGAAAAGTGTAAATTGTGGGTTTTGGAGAAACATCAGGTAGATTTAGGGTGTTTTTTGAGTGGATGTATGGTTTTGGGGGATTTGTTCAAATTTTGGGTGATCCGTTCTTTTTTGGGGTGTTTCTGACGTGTTTTGGGTGATCCGTTCTTTTGGTGTTTCTGACGGGTTTTTGGTTCTTCGTTGGGTTTCGTTGGGTTTTCCGTGGTCATCATGGTGGAAAAGTGTAAATTGTGGGTTTTGGAGAACATCAGGTAGGTTTAGGGGCACTTTTGGGGCTTATTCAAGGTTTTTAGGGTTTTCTTCTGTTTTTTTCTAGTGATCCAGTTGTTTTTTGGCATGTTTTTGACGTGTTTTGGGTTCTCCGTAGGGTTTCATTGGGTTTTCCGTGGTCATCATGGTGGAAAAGTGTAAATTGTGGGTTTTGGAGAATATCAGGTGAGTTTAAGTTTTTCTGGGTGGTGAATCTATGGTTTTGGGGGAATTCTTCTGTTTTTTTAGCGTTTTCTTCTGTTTTTTGAGATGATCCCGTTCTTTTTTGGGGTGTTTTTGATGTGTTTTGGGGTCTCCGTTGGGTTTTGTTGGGTTCTTGTTGTTCATCATGGTGAAAACGGGTAAATTGTGGGTATTGGAGAACATCAGGTAGGTTTAGGGGGACTTTTGGGGTGGATCAATGGCTTTTAGGCTTTTCTTTCGGTTTTGGGGGTGATCCCGCTTTTTTTTGTGGTGTTTTTGACGTGTTTTGGGGTTTCCGTTGGGTTTCGTTGATTTCCTAATGTGTTTTAAGTTTGTTGGGAGTGGACTTTGGGATTTGGAGAACATCAGGTAGGTTTAGGGGGACTTTTGGGGTGGATTCATGGTATTTGGGGTTTTCTTCTGTTTTTTTGGGGGGAGTGATTCAATTCATTTTTGGGGTGTTTTTGACGTGTTTTGGGGTTTCCGTTGGGTTTCGTTGAGTTCCTAATGGGTTTTATGGTGGTTGGGAGTGGACATTTGGATTTGGAGAACATCAGGTACGTTTAGAGTGGTTTTGGGATTGGATCCGTGCTTTTTTGGGGTTTTCTTTCGTTTTTGGGGGTGATCCTGTTCTTGTTTGGGGTGTTTTTGACGTGTTTTGTGGTCTCTGTTTTGTTTCGTTGTGTTTTCCTTGTTCATTTTGGTGGAAAAGTCTGAATAGTGTGTTTTGGAGAACATCAGGTATGTTTAGGGCGTTTTTGGGATTTGATCCGTGCTTTTTTGGGGATTTTTGTTCCAGTTTTGGGGGTGATTCCGTTCTTTTTTGTGGCGTTTTTGACGTGTTTTGGGTTCTCCGTTGGGTTTCGTTGGGTTTTCCGTGGTCATCATGGTGGAAAAGTGTAAATTGCGTGTTTTGGAGAACATCAGGTAGGTTTAGGGGGACTTTTGGGGCAGATTCATGGTTTTTTAGGGTTTTCCTTCTGTTTTTTCTAGTGATCCAGTTGTTTTTCGGCGTGTTTTTGACGTGTTTTGGGTTCTCCGTTGGGTTTCATTGGGTTTTTCGTGGTCATCATGGTGGAAAAGTTGTAAATTGTGGGTTTTGGAGAACATCAGGTAGGTTTAGGGGGACTTTTGGGGTGGATTCATGGTATTTGTTTTTTTTTTCTGTTTTTTTTTTGAGGTGATCCCGTTCTTTTTTGGGGTGTTTTTGATGTGTTTTGTGGTCTCCGTTGGGTTTTGTTGGGTTCTTGTTGTTCATCATGGTGAAAACGGGTAAATTGTGGGTATTGGAGAACATCAGGTAGGTTTAGGGGGACTTTTGGGGTGGATCAATGGCTTTTAGGCTTTTCTTTCGGTTTTGGGGTGATCCCGCTTTTTTTTGTGGTGTTTTTGACGTGTTTTGGGGTTTCCGTTGGGTTTCGTTGATTTCCTAATGTGTTTTAAGTTTGTTGGGAGTGGACTTTGGGATTTGGAGAAAATCAGGTAGGTTTAGGGGGACTTTTGGGGTGGATTCATGGTATTTGGGGTTTCCTTCTGTTTTTTTGGGGGGAGTGATTCAATTCATTTTTGGGGGTGTTTTTGACGTGTTTTGGGGTTTCCGTTGGGTTTTCGTTGAGTTCCTAATGGGTTTTATGGTGTTGGGAGTGGACATTTGGATTTGGAGAACATCAGGTACGTTTAGAGTGGTTTTGGGATTGGATCCGTGCTTTTTGGGGTTTTCTTTTCGTTTTTGGGGGTGATCCTGTTCTTGTTTGGGGTGTTTTTGACGTGTTTTGTGGTCTCTGTTTTGTTTCGTGTGTTTTCCTTGTTCATTTTGGTGGAAAAGTCTGAATAGTGTGTTTGAGAAACATCAGGTATGTTAGGGCGTTTTTGGGATTTTGATCCGTGCTTTTTGGGGATTTTGTTCCAGTTTTGGGGGTGATTCCGTCTTGTTTGTGGCGTTTTTGACGTGTTTTGGGTTCTCCGTTGGGTTTCATTGGGTTTTCCGTGGTCATCATGGTGGAAAGTGTAAATTGTGGGTTTTGGAGAACATCAGGTAGATTTAGGGTGTTTTTGAGTGGATGTATGGTTTTGGGGGATTTTGTTCAAATTTTGGGTGATCCACGTTCTTTTTTGAGGGTGTTTCTGACGTGTTTTGGGTTTCGTTGGGTTTCGTTGGGTTTTTCCGTTGGCATCATGGTGGAAAGTGTAAATTGTGGTTTTGGAGAACATCAGGTAGGTTTAGGGGCACTTTTGGGCTTATTCAAGGTTTTAGGGTTTTCTTCTGTTTTTTTTCTAGTGATCCAGTTGTTTTTTGGCATGTTTTTGACGTGTTTTGGGGTCTCCGTAGGGTTTCATTGGGTTTTTCGTGGTCATCATGGTGGAAAAGGGTAAATTGTGGGTTTTGGAGAACATCAGGTAGGTTTAGGGGGACTTTTGGGGTGGATCAATGGCTTTTAGGCTTTTCTTTCGGTTTTGGGGGTGATCCCGCTTTTTTTTGTGGTGTTTTTGACGTGTTTTGGGTTTCCGTTGGGTTTCGTTGATTTCCTAATTGTTTTAAGTTTGTTGGGAGTGGACTTTGGGATTTGGAGAACATCAGGTAGGTTTAGGGGGACTTTTGGGGTGGATTCATGGTATTTGGGGTTTTCTTCTGTTTTTTTGGGGGGAGTGATTCAATTCATTTTTGGGGTGTTTTTGACTTGTTTGGGGTCTCCGTTGGGTTTTGTTGGGTTCTTGTTGGTCATCATGTTGGAAAAGTGTAAATTGCGTGTTTTGGAGAACATCAGGTAGGTTTAGTGTCGTTTTGGGGTGGATCTATGTTTTTGGGGATTTTGTTCCAGTTTTGGGGGTGATTCCGTTCTTGTTTGGGGTGTTTTTGACGTGTTTTGTGGTCTCTGTTTTGCTTCGTTGGGTTTTCCGTGGTCATCATGGTGGAAAAGTGTAAATTGTGGGTTTTGGAGAACATCAGGTAGGTATATGAGGACTTTGGGGGCAGATTCAAGGTTTTTAGGGTTTTCTTCTGTTTTTTCTAGTGATCCAGTTGTTTTTCGGCGTGTTTTTTGATGTGTTTTGTGTCCTCCATTGTGTTTCGTTGGGTTTTCCGTGGTCATCATGTTGAAGAGTGTAAATTGTGGTTTTGGAGAACATCAGGTAGGTTAGGGGACTTTTGGGGTGGATTCATTATATTTTTTTTTTTCCTTTTTTTTTTTTTCTTTTTTTTTTTTTTTTTTTTTTGAGGTGATCCCGTTCTTTTTTGGGGTGTTTTTGATGTGTTTTGGGGTCTCCGTTGGGTTTTGTGGGGTTCTTGTTGGTCATCATGTTGGAAAAGTGTAAATTGTGGATTTTGGAGAATATCAGGTGAGTTTAAGTTTTTCTGGGTGGTGAATCTATGGTTTTGGGGGAATTCTTCTGTTTTTTTAGCGTTTTCTTCTGTTTTTTGAGATGATCCCGTTCTTTTTTGGGGTGTTTTTGACGTGTTTTGGGGTCTCCGTTGGGTTTCATTGGGTTTTCCGTGGTCATCATGTTGGAAAAGTGTAAATTGTGGGTTTTGGAGAACATCAGGTAGTTTTAGGGTGTTTTTTGAGTGGATGTATGGTTTTGGGGGATTTTGTTCAAATTTTGGTGTGATCCCGTTCTTGTTTGTGGCGTTTTTGGCGTGTTTTGGGTTCTCCGTTGGGTTTCGTTGGGTTTTCCGTGGTCATCATGGTGGAAAAGTGTAAATTGTGGGTTTTGGAGAACATCAGGTAGGTTTAGGGGGACTTTTGGGGCAGATTCATGGTTTTTAGGGTTTTCTTCTGTTTTTTTTTCTAGTGATCCAGTTGTTTTTCGGCGTGTTTTTGACGTGTTTTGGGTTCTCCGTTGGGTTTCATTGGGTTTTTCGTGGTCATCATGGTGGAAAAGTTTAAATTGTGGGTTTTGGAGAACATCAGGTAGGTTTAGGGGCACTTTTGGGGTGGATTCATGGTATTTGTTTTTTTTTTCTGTTTTTTTTTTTTGAGGTGATCCCGTTCTTTTTTGGGGTGTTTTTGATGTGTTTTGGGGTCTCCGTTGGGTTTTGTTGGGTTCTTGTTGTTCATCATGGTGAAAACGGGTAAATTGTGGGTATTGGAGAACATCAGGTAGGTTTAGGGGGACTTTTGGGGTGGATCAATGGCTTTTAGGCTTTTCTTTCGGTTTTGGGGGTGATCCCGCTTTTTTTTGTGGTGTTTTTGACGTGTTTTGGGGTTTCCGTTGGGTTTCGTTGATTTCCTAATGTGTTTTAAGTTTGTTGGGAGTGGACTTTGGGATTTGGAGAACATCAGGTAGGTTTAGGGGGACTTTTGGGGTGGATTCATGGTATTTGGGGTTTTCTTCTGTTTTTTTGGGGGGAGTGATTCAATTCATTTTTGGGGTGTTTTTGACTTGTTTTGGGGTCTCCGTTGGGTTTTGTTGGGTTCTTGTTGGTCATCATGTTGGAAAAGTGTAAATTGCGTGTTTTGGAGAACATCAGGTAGGTTTAGTGTCGTTTTGGGGTGGATCTATGTTTTTTTGGGATTTTCTTCCAGTTTTGGGGGTGATTCCGTTCTTGTTTGGGGTGTTTTTGACTTGTTTTGGGGTCTCCGTTGGGTTTTAGTTGGATTCTCGTTGGTCCTTAAGGTAAATGGGAATGGATTGTGCGCTTTTGAAGAAGATCAGGTGAGTTTAGGGTGGTTTTGCGGGGAAATTCATAGTTTTTGGTGTCTTTTCTTCTGATCCAGTTCTTGTTTGGGGTGTTTTTGACGTGTTTTGGGGTTTCCGTTGGGTTTCGTTGAGTTCCTAATGGGTTTTATGGTGGTTGGGAGTGGACATTTGGATTTGGAGAACATCAGGTACGTTTAGAGTGGTTTTGGGATTGGATCCGTGCTTTTTGGGGTTTTCTTTCGTTTTGGGGGTAATCCTGTTCTTGTTTGGGGTGTTTTTGACGTGTTTTGTGGTCTCTGTTTTGTTTCGTTGTGTTTTCCTTGTTCATTTTAGTGGAAAAGGCTGAATAGTGGGTTTTGGAGAACATCAGGTATGTTTAGGACGTTTTTGGGATTTGATCCGTGCTTTTTGGGGATTTTGTTCCAGTTTTGGGGGTGATTCAGTTCTTGTTTGGGGTGTTTTTAACGTGTTTTGGGTTCTCCGTTGGGTTTCGTTGGGTTTTCCGTGGTCATCATGTTGGAAAAGTGTAAATTGCGTGTTTTGGAGAACATCAGGTAGGTTTAGGGGGACTTTTGGTGCAGATTCATGGTTTTTAGGGTTTTCTTCTGTTTTTTCTAGTGATCCAGTTGTTTTTCGGCGTGTTTTTGACGTGTTTTGGGTTCTCCGTTGGGTTTCATTGGGTTTTTCGTGGTCATCATGGTGGAAAAGTGTAAATTGTGGGTTTTGGAGAACATCAGGTAGGTTTAGGGGAACTTTTGGGGTGGATTCATGGTATTTGTTTTGTTTTGTTTGTTTTTTTTTTTGAGGTGATCCCGTTCATTTTTGGGGTGTTTTTGATGTGTTTTGGGGTCTCCGTTGGGTTTTGTGGGGTTCTTGTTGTTCATCATGGTGAAAACGGGTAAATTGTGGGTATTGGAGAACATCAGGTAGGTTTAGGGGGACTTTTGGGGTGGATCAATGGCTTTTAGGCTTTTCTTTCGGTTTTGGGGGTGATCCCGCTTTTTTTTGTGGTGTTTTTGACGTGTTTTGGGGTTTCCGTTGGGTTTCGTTGATTTCCTAATGTGTTTTAAGTTTGTTGGGAGTGGACTTTGGGATTTGGAGAACATCAGGTAGGTTTAGGGGGACTTTTGGGGTGGATTCATGGTATTTGGGGTTTTCTTCTGTTTTTTTGGGGGGAGTGATTCAATTCATTTTTGGGGTGTTTTTGACTTGTTTTGGGGTCTCCGTTGGGTTTTAGTTGGATTCTCGTTGGTCCTTAAGGTAAATGGGAATGGATTGTGGGTTTTGAAGAAGATCAGGTGAGTTTAGGGTGGTTTTGCGGGGAAATTCATAGTTTTTGGTGTCTTTTCTTCTGATCCAGTTCTTTTCTGGGGTGTTTTTGACGTGTTTTGGGGTTTCCGTTGGGTTTCGTTGAGTTCCTAATGGGTTTTATGGTGGTTGGGAGTGGACATTTGGATTTGGAGAACATCAGGTATGTTTAGGGCGTTTTTGGGATTAGATCCGTGCTTTTTGGGGATTTTGTTCCAGTTTTGGGGGTGATTCCGTTCTTGTTTGGGGTGTTTTTGACGTGTTTTGGGTTCTCCGTTGGGTTTCGTTGGGTTTTCCGTGGTCATCATGGTGGAAAAGTGTAAATTGTGGGTTTTGGAGAACATCAGGTAGGTTTAGGGGGACTTTTGGGGCAGATTCATGGTTTTTAGGGTTTTCTTCTGTTGTTTTTTCTAGTGATCCAGTTGTTTTTCGGCATGTTTTTGACGTGTTTTGGGTTCTCCGTTGGGTTTCGTTGGGTTTTCCGTGGTCATCATGGTGGAAAAGTGTAAATTGTGGGTTTTGGAGAACATCAGGTAGGTTTAGGGGGACTTTTGGGGTGGATTCATGGTATTTGTTTTTTTTTTTTTTTTTTTTTTTTTTTTTGAGGTGATCCCGTTCTTTTTTGGGGTGTTTTTGATGTGTTTTGGGGTCTCCGTTGGGTTTTGTGGGGTTCTTGTTGGTCATCATGTTGGAAAAGTGTAAATTGTGGGTTTTGGAGAATATCAGGTGAGTTTAAGTTTTTCTGGGTGGTGAATCTATGGTTTTGGGGGAATTCTTCTGTTTTTTTAGCGTTTTCTTCTGTTTTTTGAGATGATCCCGTTCTTTTTTGGGGTGTTTTTGACGTTTTTTGGGGTCTCCGTTGGGTTTTGTTGGGTTCTTGTTGTTCATCATGGTGAAAACGGGTAAATTGTGGGTATTGGAGAACATCAGGTAGGTTTAGGGGGACTTTTGGGGTGGATCAATGGCTTTTAGGCTTTTCTTTCGGTTTTGGGGGTGATCCCGCTTTTTTTTGTGGTGTTTTTGACGTGTTTTGGGGTTTCCGTTGGGTTTCGTTGATTTCCTAATGTGTTTTAAGTTTGTTGGGAGTGGACTTTGGGATTTGGAGAACATCAGGTAGGTTTAGGGGGACTTTTGGGGTGGATTCATGGTATTTGGGGTTTTCTTCTGTTTTTTTGGGGGGAGTGATTCAATTCATTTTTGGGGTGTTTTTGACTTGTTTTGGGGTCTCCGTTGGGTTTTGTTGGGTTCTTGTTGGTCATCATGTTGGAAAAGTGTAAATTGCGTGTTTTGGAGAACATCAGGTAGGTTTAGTGTCGTTTTGGGTTGGATCTATGTTTTTTTTGGGATTTTCTTCCAGTTTTGGGGGTGATTCCGTTCTTGTTTGGGGTGTTTTTGACTTGTTTTGGGGTCTCCGTTGGGTTTTAGTTGGATTCTCGTTGGTCCTTAAGGTAAATGGGAATGGATTGTGCGCTTTTGAAGAAGATCAGGTGAGTTTAGGGTGGTTTTGCGGGGAAATTCATAGTTTTTGGTGTCTTTTCTTCTGATCCAGTTCTTGTTTGGGGTGTTTTTGACGTGTTTTGGGGTTTCCGTTGGGTTTCGTTGAGTTCCTAATGGGTTTTATGGTGGTTGGGAGTGGACATTTGGATTTGGAGAACATCAGGTACGTTTAGAGTGGTTTTGGGATTGGATCCGTGCTTTTTGGGGTTTTCTTTCGTTTTGGGGGTAATCCTGTTCTTGTTTGGGGTGTTTTTGACGTGTTTTGTGGTCTCTGTTTTGTTTCGTTGTGTTTTCCTTGTTCATTTTAGTGGAAAAGGCTGAATAGTGGGTTTTGGAGAACATCAGGTATGTTTAGGACGTTTTTGGGATTTGATCCGTGCTTTTTGGGGATTTTGTTCCAGTTTTGGGGGTGATTCAGTTCTTGTTTGGGGTGTTTTTAACGTGTTTTGGGTTCTCCGTTGGGTTTCGTTGGGTTTTCCGTGGTCATCATGTTGGAAAAGTGTAAATTGCGTGTTTTGGAGAACATCAGGTAGGTTTAGGGGGACTTTTGGTGCAGATTCATGGTTTTTAGGGTTTTCTTCTGTTTTTTCTAGTGATCCAGTTGTTTTTCGGCGTGTTTTTGACGTGTTTTGGGTCCTCCGTAGGGTTTCATTGGGTTTTTCGTGGTCATCATGGTGGAAAAGTGTAAATTGTGGGTTTTGGAGAACATCAGGTAGGTTTAGGGGAACTTTTGGGGTGGATTCATGGTATTTGTTTTGTTTTGTTTGTTTTTTTTTTTGAGGTGATCCCGTTCATTTTTGGGGTGTTTTTGATGTGTTTTGGGGTCTCCGTTGGGTTTTGTGGGGTTCTTGTTTTTCATCATGGTGAAAACGGGTAAATTGTGGGTATTGGAGAACATCAGGTAGGTTTAGGGGGACTTTTGGGGTGGATCAATGGCTTTTAGGCTTTTCTTTCGGTTTTGGGGGTGATCCCGCTTTTTTTTGTGGTGTTTTTGACGTGTTTTGGGGTTTCCGTTGGGTTTCGTTGATTTCCTAATGTGTTTTAAGTTTGTTGGGAGTGGACTTTGGGATTTGGAGAACATCAGGTAGGTTTAGGGGGACTTTTGGGGTGGATTCATGGTATTTGGGGTTTTCTTCTGTTTTTTTGGGGGGAGTGATTCAATTCATTTTTGGGGTGTTTTTGACTTGTTTTGGGGTCTCCGTTGGGTTTTAGTTGGATTCTCGTTGGTCCTTAAGGTAAATGGGAATGGATTGTGGGTTTTGAAGAAGATCAGGTGAGTTTAGGGTGGTTTTGCGGGGAAATTCATAGTTTTTGGTGTCTTTTCTTCTGATCCAGTTCTTTTCTGGGGTGTTTTTGACGTGTTTTGGGGTTTCCGTTGGGTTTCGTTGAGTTCCTAATGGGTTTTATGGTGGTTGGGAGTGGACATTTGGATTTGGAGAACATCAGGTATGTTTAGGGCGTTTTTGGGATTAGATCCGTGCTTTTTGGGATTTTGTTCCAGTTTTGGGGGTGATTCCGTTCTTGTTTGGGGTGTTTTTGACGTGTTTTGGGTTCTCCGTTGGGTTTCGTTGGGTTTTCTGTGGTCATCATGGTGGAAAAGTGTAAATTGTGGGTTTTGGAGAACATCAGGTAGGTTTAGGGGGACTTTTGGGGCAGATTCATGGTTTTTAGGGTTTTCTTCTGTTTTTTTTCTAGTGATCCAGTTGTTTTTCGGCATGTTTTTGACGTGTTTTGGGTTCTCCGTTGGGTTTCGTTGGGTTTTCCGTGGTCATCATGGTGGAAAAGTGTAAATTGTGGGTTTTGGAGAACATCAGGTAGGTTTAGGGGGACTTTTGGGGTGGATTCATGGTATTTGTTTTTTTTTTTTTTTTTTTTTTTTTGAGGTGATCCCGTTCTTTTTTGGGGTGTTTTTGATGTGTTTTGGGGTCTCCGTTGGGTTTTGTGGGGTTCTTGTTGGTCATCATGTTGGAAAAGTGTAAATTGTGGGTTTTGGAGAATATCAGGTGAGTTTAAGTTTTTCTGGGTGGTGAATCTATGGTTTTGGGGGAATTCTTCTGTTTTTTTAGCGTTTTCTTCTGTTTTTTGAGATGATCCCGTTCTTTTTTGGGGTGTTTTTGACGTTTTTTGGGGTCTCCGTTGGGTTTTGTTGGGTTCTTGTTGTTCATCATGGTGAAAACGGGTAAATTGTGGGTATTGGAGAACATCAGGTAGGTTTAGGGGGACTTTTGGGGTGGATCAATGGCTTTTAGGCTTTTCTTTCGGTTTTGGGGGTGATCCCGCTTTTTTTTGTGGTGTTTTTGACGTGTTTTGGGGTTTCCGTTGGGTTTCGTTGATTTCCTAATGTGTTTTAAGTTTGTTGGGAGTGGACTTTGGGATTTGGAGAACATCAGGTAGGTTTAGGGGACTTTTGGGGTGGATTCATGGTATTTGGGGTTTTCTTCTGTTTTTTTGGGGGGAGTGATTCAATTCATTTTTGGGGTGTTTTTGACTTGTTTTGGGGTCTCCGTTGGGTTTTGTTGGGTTCTTGTTGGTCATCATGTTGGAAAAGTGTAAATTGCGTGTTTTGGAGAACATCAGGTAGGTTTAGTGTCGTTTTGGGTTGGATCTATGTTTTTTTGGGATTTTCTTCCAGTTTTGGGGGTGATTCCGTTCTTGTTTGGGGTGTTTTTGACTTGTTTTGGGGTCTCCGTTGGGTTTTAGTTGGATTCTCGTTGGTCCTTAAGGTAAATGGGAATGGATTGTGCGCTTTTGAAGAAGATCAGGTGAGTTTAGGGTGGTTTTGCGGGGAAATTCATAGTTTTTGGTGTCTTTTCTTCTGATCCAGTTCTTTTCTGGGGTGTTTTTGACGTGTTTTGGGGTTTCCGTTGGGTTTCGTTGAGTTCCTAATGGGTTTTATGGTGGTTGGGAGTGGACATTTGGATTTGGAGAACATCAGGTACGTTTAGAGTGGTTTTGGGATTGGATCCGTGCTTTTCGGGGTTTTCTTTCGTTTTGGGGGTAATCCTGTTCTTGTTTGGGGTGTTTTTGACGTGTTTTGTGGTCTCTGTTTTGTTTCGTTGTGTTTTCCTTGTTCATTTTAGTGGAAAAGGCTGAATAGTGGGTTTTGGAGAACATCAGGTATGTTTAGGACGTTTTTGGGATTTGATCCGTGCTTTTTGGGGATTTTGTTCCAGTTTTGGGGGTGATTCAGTTCTTGTTTGGGGTGTTTTTAACGTGTTTTGGGTTCTCCGTTGGGTTTCGTTGGGTTTTCCGTGGTCATCATGTTGGAAAAGTGTAAATTGCGTGTTTTGGAGAACATCAGGTAGGTTTAGGGGGACTTTTGGGGCAGATTCATGGTTTTTAGGGTTTTCTTCTGTTTTTTCTAGTGATCCAGTTGTTTTTCGGCGTGTTTTTGACGTGTTTTGGGTTCTCCGTTGGGTTTCATTGGGTTTTTCGTGGTCATCATGGTGGAAAAGTGTAAATTGTGGGTTTTGGAGAACATCAGGTAGGTTTAGGGGAACTTTTGGGGTGGATTCTGGTATTTGTTTTGTTTTGTTTTGTTTTTTTTTTGAGGTGATCCCGTTCATTTTTGGGGTGTTTTTGATGTGTTTTGGGGTCTCCGTTGGGTTTTGTGGGGTTCTTGTTGTTCATCATGGTGAAAACGGGTAAATTGTGGGTATTGGAGAACATCAGGTAGGTTTAGGGGGACTTTTGGGGTGGATCAATGGCTTTTAGGCTTTTCTTTCGGTTTTGGGGGTGATCCCGCTTTTTTTTGTGGTGTTTTTGACGTGTTTTGGGGTTTCCGTTGGGTTTCGTTGATTTCCTAATGTGTTTTAAGTTTGTTGGGAGTGGACTTTGGGATTTGGAGAACGTCAGGTAGGTTTAGTGTGTTTTTGGGTGGATTCATGGTATTTGGGGTTTTCTTCTGTTTTTTTGGGGGGAGTGATCCAATTCATTTTTGGGGTGTTTTTGACTTGTTTTGGGGTCTCCGTTGGGTTTTAGTTGGATTCTCGTTGGTCCTTAAGGTAAATGGGAATGGATTGTGGGTTTTGAAGAAGATCAGGTGAGTTTAGGGTGGTTTTGCGGGGAAATTCATAGTTTTTGGTGTCTTTTCTTCTGATCCAGTTTTTTTCTGGGGTGTTTTTGACGTGTTTTGGGTTCTCCGTTGGATTTCGTTGGGTTTTCCGTTGGCATCATGGTGGAAAAGTGTAAATTGTGGGTTTTGGAGAACATCAGGTAGGTTTAGGGGGACTTTTGGGGTGGATTCATGGTATTTGTTTTTTTTTTTCTGTTTTTTTTGGGGTGATCCCGTTCTTTTTTGGGGTGTTTTTGATGTGTTTTGGGGTCTCCGTTGGGTTTTGTTGGGTTCTTGTTGGTCATCATGTTGGAAAAGTGTAAATTGTGGGTTTTGGAGAATATCAGGTGAGTTTAAGTTTTTTTGGGTGGTGTATCTATGGTTTCGGGGAATTCTTCTGTTTTTTTTTTTTTTAGCGTTTTCTTCTGTTTTTGAGGTGGTCCCGTTCTTTTTTGGGGTGTTTTTGACATATTTTGGGGTCTCCGTTGGTTTTTGTTAGGTTCTTGTTTTCATCATGGTGAAAACGGGCAAATTGTGGGTTTTGGAGAACATCAGGTAGGTTTATGAGGACTTTTGGGGCAGATTCATGGTTTTTAGGGTTTTCTTCTGTTTTTTTTTCCTAGTGATCCAGTTGTTTTTCAGCGTGTTTTTAACGTGTTTTGGGTTCTCCGTTGGGTTTCATTGGGTTTTCCGTGGTCATCATGGTGGAAAAGTTTAAATTGTGTGTTTTGGAGAACATCAGGTAGATTTAGGGTGTTTTTTGAGTGGATTTATGGTTTTGGGGGATTTTGTTCCAGTTTTGGGGTGATCCCGTTCTTTTTTGGGGTGTTTCTGACGTGTTTTGGGTTCTCCGTTGGGTTTCGTTGGGTTTTCCGTTGTCATCATGGTGGAAAAGTGTAAATTGTGGGTTTTGGAGAACATCAGGTAGGTTTAGGTGGACTTTTGGGGTGGATTCATGATATATGGCGTTTTCTTCTGTTTTTTTTTTTTTTTTTTTTGGGGGGGGGCGGTATTGCAATTCATTTTTGGGGTGTTTTTGATGTGTTTTGGGGTCTCCATTGTGTTTCGTTGGGTTTTCCGTGATCATCATGGTGGAAAAGTGTAAATTGTTGGTTTTGGAGAACATCAGGTAGGTTTAGGTTGGTTTTGGGATTGGATCTATGGTTTTGGGGGATTTTTTTCGTTTTTGGAGGTGATCCTGTTCTTTTCTGGGGTGTTTTTGACGTGTTTTGGGTTCTCCGTTGGGTTTTGTTGGGTTTTCCGTGGTCATCATGGTGGAAAAGTGTAAATTGTGGGTTTTGGAGAACATCAGGTAGGTTTATGAGGACTTTTGGGGCAGATTCAAGGTTTTTAGGGTTTTCTTCTGTTTTTTTTTTTTTTTTTTTTTTTTTTTTTTTTGATCCAGTTGTTTTTCGGCGTGTTTTTGACGTGTTTTGGGTTCTCCGTTGGATTTCGTTGGGTTTTCCGTGGTCATCATGGTGGAAAAGTGTAAATTGCGTGTTTTGGAGAACATCAGGTAGGTTTAGGGGGACTTTTGGGGTGGATTCATGGTATTTGAGGTTTTCTTTTTTTTTTTTTTTTCGGGGGGGTGATCCAATTCATTTTTGGGGTGTTTTTGACTTGTTTTGGGGTCTCCATTGGGTTTTAGTTGGATTCTCGTTGGTCCTTAAGGTAAATGGGAATGGATTGTGGGTTTTGAAGAAGATCAGGTGAGATTAGGGTGGTTTTGAGGGGAAATTCATAGTTTTTGGTGTCTTTTCTTCTGATCCAGTTCTTTTTTTGGCATGTTTTTGACGTGTTTTGGGGTCTCCGTTGGGTTTCATTGGGTTTTTTGTGGTCATCATGGTGGAAAAGTTTAAATTGTGGGTTTTGGAGAACATCAGGTAGGTTTAGGGGGACTTTTGGGGTGGATTCATGGTATTTGTTTTTTTTTTCTGTTTTTTTTTTGAGGTGATCCCGTTCTTTTTTGGGGTGTTTTTGATGTGTTTTGGGGTCTCCGTTGGGTTTTGTTGGATTCTTGTTGTTCATCATGGTGAAAACGGGTAAATTGTGGGTATTGGAGAACATCAGGTAGGTTTAGGGGGACTTTTGGGGTGGGTCAATGGCTTTTAGGCTTTTCTTTCGGTTTTGGGGGTGATCCCGCTTTTTTTTTTGTGGTGTTTTTGACGTGTTTTGGGGTTTCCGTTGGGTTTCGTTGATTTCCTAATGTGTTTTAAGTTTGTTGGGAGTGGACTTTGGGATTTGGAGAACATCAGGTAGGTTTAGGGGGACTTTTGGGGTGGATTCATGGTATTTGGGGTTTTCTTCTGTTTTTTTGGGGGGAGTGATCCAATTCATTTTTGGGGTGTTTTTGACTTGTTTTGGGGTCTCCGTTGGGTTTTGTTGGGTTCTTGTTGGTCATCATGTTGGAAAAGTGTAAATTGCGTGTTTTGGAGAACATCAGGTAGGTTTAGTGTCGTTTTGGGGTGGATCTATGTTTTTTGGGGATTTTCTTCCAGTTTTGGGGGTGATTCCGTTCTTGTTTGGGGTGTTTTTGACTTGTTTTGGGGTCTCCGTTGGGTTTTAGTTGGATTCTCGTTGGTCCTTAAGGTAAATGGGAATGGATTGTGGGTTTTGAAGAAGATCAGGTGAGTTTAGGGTGGTTTTGCGGGGAAATTCATAGTTTTTGGTGTCTTTTCTTCTGATCCAGTTTTTTTCTGGGGTGTTTTTGACGTGTTTTGGGTTCTCCGTTGGATTTCGTTGGGTTTTCCGTTGGCATCATGGTGGAAAAGTGTAAATTGTGGGTTTTGGAGAACATCAGGTAGGTTTAGGGGGACTTTTGGGGTGGATTCATGGTATTTGTTTTTTTTTTCTGTTTTTTTTGGGGTGATCCCGTTCTTTTTTGGGGTGTTTTTGATGTGTTTTGGGGTCTCCGTTGGGTTTTGTTGGGTTCTTGTTGGTCATCATGGTGAAAACGGGCAAATTGTGGGTTTTGGAGAACATCAGGTAGGTTTATGAGGACTTTTGGGGCAGATTCATGGTTTTTAGGGTTTTCTTATGTTTTTTTTTCTAGTGATCCAGTTGTTTTTCAGCGTGTTTTTGACGTGTTTTGGGTTCTCCGTTGGGTTTCATTGGGTTTTCCGTGGTCATCATGGTGGAAAAGTTTAAATTGTGTGTTTTGGAGAACATCAGGTAGATTTAGGGTGTTTTTTGAGTGGATCTATGGTTTTGGGGGATTTTGTTCCAGTTTTGGGGTGATCCCATTCTTTTTTGGGGTGTTTCTGACGTGTTTTGGGTTCTCCGTTGGGTTTCGTTGGGTTTTCCATTGGCATCATGGTGGAAAAGTGTAAATTGTTGGTTTTGGAGAACATCAGGTAGGTTTAGGTGGACTTTTGGGGTGGATTCATGATATATGGGGTTTTCTTCTGTTTTTTTTTTTTTTTTTTTTTTGGGGGGGGGGCGGTATTGCAATTCATTTTTGGGGTGTTTTTGATGTGTTTTGGGGTCTCCATTGGGTTTCGTTGGGTTTTCCGTGATCATCATGGTGGAAAAGTGTAAATTGTTGGTTTTGGAGAACATCAGGTAGGTTTAGGTTGGTTTTGGGATTGGATCTATGGTTTTGGGGGATTTTTTTCGTTTTTGGAGGTGATCCTGTTCTTTTCTGGGGTGTTTTTGACGTGTTTTGGGTTCTCCGTTGGGTTTCGTTGGGTTTTCCGTTGGCATCATGGTGGAAAAGTGTAAATTGTGGGTTTTGGAGAACATCAGGTAGGTTTATGAGGACTTTTGGGGCAGATTCAAGGTTTTTGTGGTTTTCTTCTGTTTTTTTCTTTTTTTTTGGGGGGGTGATCCAATTCATTTTTGGGGTGTTTTTGACGTGTTTTGTGGTCTCCGTTGGGTTTTGTTGGGTTCTTGTTGGTCATCATGGTGGAAAAGTGTAAATTGCGTGTTTTGGAGAACATCAGGTAGGTTTAGGGGGACTTTTGGGGTGGATTCATGGTATTTGGGGTTTTCTTCTGTTTTTTTGGGGGGAGTGATCCAATTCATTTTTGGGGTGTTTTTGACTTGTTTTGGGGTCTCCGTTGGGTTTTAGTTGGATTCTCGTTGGTCCTTAAGGTAAATGGGAATGGATTGTGGGTTTTGAAGAAGATCAGGTGAGTTTAGGGTGGTTTTGCGGGGAAATTCATAGTTTTTGGTGTCTTTTCTTCTGATGCAGTTTTTTTCTGGGGTGTTTTTGACGTGTTTTGGGTTCTCCGTTGGATTTCGTTGGGTTTTCCGTTGGCATCATGGTGGAAAAGTGTAAATTGTGGGTTTTGGAGAACATCAGGTAGGTTTAGGGGGACTTTTGGGGTGGATTCATGGTATTTGTTTTTTTTTTTCTGTTTTTTTTGGGGTGATCCCGTTCTTTTTTGGGGTGTTTTTGATGTGTTTTGGGGTCTCCGTTGGGTTTTGTTGGGTTCTTGTTGGTCATCATGGTGAAAACGGGCAAATTGTGGGTTTTGGAGAACATCAGGTAGGTTTATGAGGACTTTTGGGGCAGATTCATGGTTTTTAGGGTTTACTTCTGTTTTTTTTTCTAGTGATCCAGTTGTTTTTCGGCGTGTTTTTGACGTGTTTTGGGTTCTCCGTTGGGTTTCGTTGGGTTTTCCGTGGTCATCATGGTGGAAAAGTGTAAATTGTGTGTTTTGGAGAACATCAGGTAGGTTTAGGGGGACTTTTGGGGTGGATTCATGGTATTTGTTTTTTTTCTGTTTTTTTTTTTTTTTTTTTTTTTTTGAGGTGATCCCGTTCTTTTTTGGGGTGTTTTTGATGTGTTTTGGGGTCTCCGTTGGGTTTTGTGGGGTTCTTGTTGGTCATCATGTTGGAAAAGTGTAAATTGTGGATTTTGGAGAATATCAGGTGAGTTTAAGTTTTTCTGGGTGGTGAATCTATGGTTTTGGGGGAATTCTTCTGTGTTTTTAGCGTTTTCTTCTGTTTTTTGAGATGATCCCGTTCTTTTTTGGGGTGTTTTTGACGTGTTTTGGGGTCTCCGTTGGGTTTTGTTTGGTTCTTGTTGTTCATCATGGTGAAAACGGGTAAATTGTGGGTATTGGAGAACATCAGGTAGGTTTAGGGGGACTTTTGGGGTGGATCAATGGCTTTTAGGCTTTTCTTTCGGTTTTGGGGGTGATCCCGCTTTTTTTTGTGGTGTTTTTGACGTGTTTTGGGGTTTCCGTTGGGTTTCGTTGATTTCCTAATGTGTTTTAAGTTTGTTGGGAGTGGACTTTGGGATTTGGAGAACATCAGGTAGGTTTAGGGGGACTTTTGGGGTGGATTCATGGTATTTGGGTTTTTCTTCTGTTTTTTTGGGGGGAGTGATTCAATTCATTTTTGGGGTGTTTTTGACTTGTTTTGGGGTCTCCGTTGGGTTTTGTTGGGTTCTTGTTGGTCATCATGGTGGAAAAGTGTAAATTGCGTGTTTTGGAGAACATCAGGTAGGTTTAGTGTCGTTTTGGGTTGGATCTATGTTTTTTTGGGATTTTCTTCCAGTTTTGGGGGTGATTCCGTTCTTGTTTGGGGTGTTTTTGACTTGTTTTGTGTTCTCCGTTGGGTTTTAGTTGGATTCTCTTTGGTCCTTAAGGTAAATGGGAATGGATTGTGCGCTTTTGAAGAAGATCAGGTGAGTTTAGGGTGGTTTTGCGGGGAAATTCATAGTTTTTGGTGTCTTTTCTTCTGATCCAGTTCTTGTTTGGGGTGTTTTTGACGTGTTTTGGGGTTTCCGTTGGGTTTCGTTGAGTTCCTAATGGGTTTTATGGTGGTTGGGAGTGGACATTTGGATTTGGAGAACATCAGGTACGTTTAGAGTGGTTTTGGGATTGGATCCGTGCTTTTTGGGGTTTTCTTTCGTTTTTGGGGGTGATCCTGTTCTTGTTTGGGGTGTTTTTGACGTGTTTTGTGTTCTCCGTTGGGTTTCGTTGGGTTTTCCGTGGTCATCATGGTGGAAAAGTGTAAATTGTGGGTTTTGGAGAACATCAGGTAGGTTTAGGGGGACTTTTGGGGTGGATTCATGGTATTTGTTTTTTTTCTGTTTTTTTTTTTTTTTTTTTTTTTTTTTGAGGTGATCCCGTTCTTTTTTGGGGTGTTTTTGATGTGCTTTGGGGTCTCCGTTGGGTTTTGTGGGGTTCTTGTTGGTCATCATGTTGGAAAAGTGTAAATTGTGGATTTTGGAGAATATCAGGTGAGTTTAAGTTTTTCTGGGTGGTGAATCTATGGTTTTGGGGGAATTCTTCTGTGTTTTTAGCGTTTTCTTCTGTTTTTTGAGATGATCCCGTTCTTTTTTGGGGTGTTTTTGACGTGTTTTGGGGTCTCCGTTGGGTTTTGTTTGGTTCTTGTTGTTCATCATGGTGAAAACGGGTAAATTGTGGGTATTGGAGAACATCAGGTAGGTTTAGGGGGACTTTTGGGGTGGATCAATGGCTTTTAGGCTTTTCTTTCGGTTTTGGGGGTGATCCCGCTTTTTTTTGTGGTGTTTTTGACGTGTTTTGGGGTTTCCGTTGGGTTTCGTTGATTTCCTAATGTGTTTTAAGTTTGTTGGGAGTGGACTTTGGGATTTGGAGAACATCAGGTAGGTTTAGGGGGACTTTTGGGGTGGATTCATGGTATTTGGGTTTTTCTTCTGTTTTTTTGGGGGGAGTGATTCAATTCATTTTTGGGGTGTTTTTGACTTGTTTTGGGGTCTCCGTTGGGTTTTGTTGGGTTCTTGTTGGTCATCATGGTGGAAAAGTGTAAATTGCGTGTTTTGGAGAACATCAGGTAGGTTTAGTGTCGTTTTGGGTTGGATCTATGTTTTTTTGGGATTTTCTTCCAGTTTTGGGGGTGATTCCGTTCTTGTTTGGGGTGTTTTTGACTTGTTTTGTGTTCTCCGTTGGGTTTTAGTTGGATTCTCTTTGGTCCTTAAGGTAAATGGGAATGGATTGTGCGCTTTTGAAGAAGATCAGGTGAGTTTAGGGTGGTTTTGCGGGGAAATTCATAGTTTTTGGTGTCTTTTCTTCTGATCCAGTTCTTGTTTGGGGTGTTTTTGACGTGTTTTGGGGTTTCCGTTGGGTTTCGTTGAGTTCCTAATGGGTTTTATGGTGGTTGGGAGTGGACATTTGGATTTGGAGAACATCAGGTACGTTTAGAGTGGTTTTGGGATTGGATCCGTGCTTTTTGGGGTTTTCTTTCGTTTTTGGGGGTGATCCTGTTCTTGTTTGGGGTGTTTTTGACGTGTTTTGTGTTCTCCGTTGGGTTTCGTTGGGTTTTCCGTGGTCATCATGGTGGAAAAGTGTAAATTGTGGGTTTTGGAGAACATCAGGTAGGTTTAGGGGGACTTTTGGGGTGGATTCATGGTATTTGTTTTTTTTCTGTTTTTTTTTTTTTTTTTTTTTTTTTTGAGGTGATCCCGTTCTTTTTTGGGGTGTTTTTGATGTGCTTTGGGGTCTCCGTTGGGTTTTGTGGGGTTCTTGTTGGTCATCATGTTGGAAAAGTGTAAATTGTGGATTTTGGAGAATATCAGGTGAGTTTAAGTTTTTCTGGGTGGTGAATCTATGGTTTTGGGGGAATTCTTCTGTGTTTTTAGCGTTTTCTTCTGTTTTTTGAGATGATCCCGTTCTTTTTTGGGGTGTTTTTGACGTGTTTTGGGGTCTCCGTTGGGTTTTGTTTGGTTCTTGTTGTTCATCATGGTGAAAACGGGTAAATTGTGGGTATTGGAGAACATCAGGTAGGTTTAGGGGGACTTTTGGGGTGGATCAATGGCTTTTAGGCTTTTCTTTCGGTTTTGGGGGTGATCCCGCTTTTTTTTGTGGTGTTTTTGACGTGTTTTGGGGTTTCCGTTGGGTTTCGTTGATTTCCTAATGTGTTTTAAGTTTGTTGGGAGTGGACTTTGGGATTTGGAGAACATCAGGTAGGTTTAGGGGGACTTTTGGGGTGGATTCATGGTATTTGGGTTTTTCTTCTGTTTTTTTGGGGGGAGTGATTCAATTCATTTTTGGGGTGTTTTTGACTTGTTTTGGGGTCTCCGTTGGGTTTTGTTGGGTTCTTGTTGGTCATCATGGTGGAAAAGTGTAAATTGCGTGTTTTGGAGAACATCAGGTAGGTTTAGTGTCGTTTTGGGTTGGATCTATGTTTTTTTGGGATTTTCTTCCAGTTTTGGGGGTGATTCCGTTCTTGTTTGGGGTGTTTTTGACTTGTTTTGTGTTCTCCGTTGGGTTTTAGTTGGATTCTCTTTGGTCCTTAAGGTAAATGGGAATGGATTGTGCGCTTTTGAAGAAGATCAGGTGAGTTTAGGGTGGTTTTGCGGGGAAATTCATAGTTTTTGGTGTCTTTTCTTCTGATCCAGTTCTTGTTTGGGGTGTTTTTGACGTGTTTTGGGGTTTCCGTTGGGTTTCGTTGAGTTCCTAATGGGTTTTATGGTGGTTGGGAGTGGACATTTGGATTTGGAGAACATCAGGTACGTTTAGAGTGGTTTTGGGATTGGATCCGTGCTTTTTGGGGTTTTCTTTCGTTTTTGGGGGTGATCCTGTTCTTGTTTGGGGTGTTTTTGACGTTTTTTGTGTTCTCCGTTGGGTTTCGTTGGGTTTTCCGTGGTCATCATGGTGGAAAAGTGTAAATTGTGGGTTTTGGAGAACATCAGGTAGGTTTAGGGGGACTTTTGGGGCAGATTCAAGGTTTTTTAGGGTTTTCTTCTGTTTTTTTCTAGTGATCCAGTTGTTTTTCAGCGTGTTTTTGACGTGTTTTGTGTTCTCCGTTGGGTTTCGTTGGGTTTTCCGTGGTCATCATGGTGGAAAAGTGTAAATTGTGGGTTTTGGAGAACATCAGGTAGGTTTATGAGGACTTTTGGTGCAGATTCAAGGTTTTTAGGGTTTTCTTCTGTTTTTTTTTTTTGTTTGTTTGTTTTTTTTTTTTTTTTTGATCCAGTTGTTTTTCGGCGTGTTTTTGACGTGTTTTGGGTTCTCCGTTGGATTTCGTTGGGTTTTCCGTGGTCATCATGGTGGAAAAGTGTAAATTGCGTGTTTTGGAGAACATCAGGTAGGTTTAGGGGGACTTTTGTGGTGGATTCATGGTATTTGGGGTTTTCTTTTTTTTTTGGGGGGGGGGGGTGATCCAATTCATTTTTGGGGTGTTTTTGACTTGTTTTGGGGTCTCCGTTGGGTTTTAGTTGGATTCTCGTTGGTCCTTAAGGTAAATGGGAATGGATTGTGGGTTTTGAAGAAGATCAGGTGAGATTATGGTGGTTTTGAGGGGAAATTCATAGTTTTTGGTGTCTTTTCTTCTGATCCAGTTCTTGTTTGGGGTGTTTTTGACGTGTTTTGGGGTCTCCGTTGGGTTTCATTGGGTTTTTTGTGGTCATCATGGTGGAAAAGTGTAAATTGTGGGTTTTGGAGAACGTCAGGTAGGTTTAGGGGGACTTTTGGGGTGGATTCATGATATATGGGGTTTTCTTCTGTTTTTTTTTTTTTTTTTTTTTTTTGGGGGGGCGGTGATGCAATTCATTTTTGGGGTGTTTTTGATGTGTTTTGGGGTCTCCATTGGGTTTCGTTGGGTTTTCCGTGGTCATCATGGTGGAAAAGTGTAAATTGTTGGTTTTGGAGAACATCAGGTAGGTTTATGAGGACTTTGGGGGCAGATTCAAGGTTTTTAGTGTTTTCTTCTGTTTTTTCTAGTGATCCAGTTGTTTTTCGGCGTGTTTTTGACGTGTTTTGTGTTCTCCATTGGGTTTCGTTGGGTTTTCCGTGGTCATCATGGTGGAAAATTGTAAATTGTGGGTTTTGGAGAACATCAGGTAGGTTTAGGGGGACTTTTGGGGTGGATTCATGATATATGGGGTTTTCTTCTGTTTGTTTTTTTTTTTTTTTTTTTGGGAGGTGGTGATGCAATTCATTTTTGGGGTGTTTTTGACTTGTTTTGTGGTCTCCATTGGGTTTCGTTGGGTTTTCCGTGATCATCATGGTGGAAAAGTGTAAATTGTGGGTTTTGGAGAACACCAGGTAGGTTTAGGGGGACTTTTGGGGTGGATTCATGGTATTTGGGGTTTTCTTCTGGTTTTTTTTTTTTTTTTTTTTTTTTTTTGGGGGGGTGATCCAATTCATTTTTGGGGTGTTTTTGACCTGTTTTGGGGTCTCCGTTGGGTTTTGTTTGGTTCTTGTTGGTCATCATGTTGGAAAAGTGTAAATTGCGTGTTTTGGAGAACATCAGGTAGGTTTAGTGTCGTTTTGGGTTGGATCTATGTTTTTTGGGGATTTTCTTCCAGTTTTGGGGGTGATTCCGTTCTTGTTTGGGGTGTTTTTGACTTGTTTTGGGGTCTCCGTTGGGTTTTAGTTGGATTCTCTTTGGTCCTTAAGGTAAATGGGAATGGATTGTGGGTTTTGAAGAAGATCAGGTGAGTTTAGGGTGGTTTTGCGGGGAAATTCATAGTTTTTGGTGTCTTTTCTTCTGATCCAGTTCTTGTTTGGGGTGTTTTTGACGTGTTTTGGGGTTTCCGTTGGGTTTCGTTGAGTTCCTAATGGGTTTTATGGTGGTTGGGAGTGGACATTTGGATTTGGAGAACATCAGGTACGTTTAGAGTGGTTTTGGGATTGGATCCGTGCTTTTTGGGGTTTTCTTTCGTTTTTGGGGGTGATCCTGTTCTTGTTTGGGGTGTTTTTGACGTGTTTTGTGGTCTCTGTTTTGTTTCGTTGTGTTTTCCTTGTTCATTTTAGTGGAAAAGGCTGAATAGTGGGTTTTAGAGAACATCAGGTACGTTTAGAGTGGTTTTGGGATTGGATCCGTGCTTTTTGGGGATTTTGTTCCAGTTTTGGGGGTGATTCCGTTCTTGTTTGGGGTGTTTTTAACGTGTTTTGGGTTCTCCGTTGGGTTTCGTTGGGTTTTCCGTGGTCATCATGTTGGAAAAGTGTAAATTGCGTGTTTTGGAGAACATCAGGTAGGTTTAGGGGGACTTTTGGGGCAGATTCATGGTTTTTAGGGTTTTCTTCTGTTTTTTCTAGTGATCCAGTTGTTTTTCGGCGTGTTTTTGACGTGTTTTGGGTTCTCCGTTGGGTTTCATTGGGTTTTTCGTGGTCATCATGGTGGAAAATTGTAAATTGTGGGTTTTGGAGAACATCAGGTAGGTTTAGGGGTACTTTTGGGGTGGATTCATGGTATTTGTTTTGTTTTGTTTTGTTTTGTTTTTTTGAGGTGATCCCGTTCTTTTTTGGGGTGTTTTTGATGTGTTTTGGGGTCTCCGTTGGGTTTTGTGGGGTTCTTGTTGTTCATCATGGTGAAAACGGGTAAATTGTGGGTATTGGAGAACATCAGGTAGGTTTAGGGGGACTTTTGGGGTGGGTCAATGGCTTTTAGGCTTTTCTTTCGGTTTTGGGGGTGATCCCGCTTTTTTTTTGTGGTGTTTTTGACGTGTTTTGGGGTTTCCGTTGGGTTTCGTTGATTTCCTAATGTGTTTTAAGTTTGTTGGGAGTGGACTTTGGGATTTGGAGAACATCAGGTAGGTTTAGTGTGTTTTTGGGTGGATCTATGGTATTTGGGTTTTTCTTCTGTTTTTTTGGGGGGAGTGATCCAATTCATTTTTGGGGTGTTTTTGACTTGTTTTGGGGTCTCCGTTGGGTTTTAGTTGGATTCTCGTTGGTCCTTAAGGTAAATGGGAATGGATTGTGGGTTTTGAAGAAGATCAGGTGAGTTTAGGGTGGTTTTGCGGGGAAATTCATAGTTTTTGGTGTCTTTTCTTCTGATCCAGTTTTTTTCTGGGGTGTTTTTGACGTGTTTTGGGTTCTCCGTTGGATTTCGTTGGGTTTTCCGTTGGCATCATGGTGGAAAAGTGTAAATTGTGGGTTTTGGAGAACATCAGGTAGGTTTAGGGGGACTTTTGGGGTGGATTCATGGTATTTGTTTTTTTTTTTCTGTTTTTTTTGGGGTGATCCCGTTCTTTTTTGGGGTGTTTTTGATGTGTTTTGGGGTCTCCGTTGGGTTTTGTTGGGTTCTTGTTGGTCATCATGTTGGAAAAGTGTAAATTGTGGGTTTTGGAGAATATCAGGTGAGTTTAAGTTTTTTTGGGTGGTGTATCTATGGTTTCGGGGAATTCTTCTGTTTTTTTTTTTTTTAGCGTTTTCTTCTGTTTTTGAGGTGGTCCCGTTCTTTTTTGGGGTGTTTTTGACATATTTTGGGGTCTCCGTTGGTTTTTGTTAGGTTCTTGTTTTCATCATGGTGAAAACGGGCAAATTGTGGGTTTTGGAGAACATCAGGTAGGTTTATGAGGACTTTTGGGGCAGATTCATGGTTTTTAGGGTTTTCTTCTGTTTTTTTTTCTAGTGATCCAGTTGTTTTTCAGCGTGTTTTTAACGTGTTTTAGGTTCTCCGTTGGGTTTCATTGGGTTTTCCGTGGTCATCATGGTGGAAAAGTTTAAATTGTGTGTTTTGGAGAACATCAGGTAGATTTAGGGTGTTTTTTGAGTGGATCTATGGTTTTGGGGGATTTTGTTCCAGTTTTGGGGTGATCCCGTTCTTTTTTGGGGTGTTTCTGACGTGTTTTGGGTTCTCCGTTGGGTTTCGTTGGGTTTTCCGTTGTCATCATGTTGGAAAAGTGTAAATTGCGTGTTTTGGAGAACATCAGGTAGGTTTAGGTGGACTTTTGGGGTGGATTCATGATATATGGGGTTTTCTTCTGTTTTTTTTTTTTTTTTTTTTTTTTTTTTGGGGGGGGGCGGTATTGCAATTCATTTTTGGGGTGTTTTTGATGTGTTTTGGGGTCTCCATTGGGTTTCTTTGGGTTTTCCCTTGTCATCATGGTGGAAAAGTGTAAATTGTGGGTATTGGAGAACATCAGGTAGGTTTAGGGGGACTTTTGGGGTGGATCAATGGCTTTTAGGCTTTTCTTTCGGTTTTGGGGGTGATCCCGCTTTTTTTTGTGGTGTTTTTGACGTGTTTTGGGGTTTCCGTTGGGTTTCGTTGATTTCCTAATGTGTTTTAAGTTTGTTGGGAGTGGACTTTGGGATTTGGAGAACATCAGGTAGGTTTAGGGGGACTTTTGGGGTGGATTCATGGTATTTGGGTTTTTCTTCTGTTTTTTTGGGGGGAGTGATTCAATTCATTTTTGGGGTGTTTTTGACGTGTTTTTGGGTTTCCGTTGGGTTTCGTTGAGTTCCTAATGGGTTTTATGGTGGTTGGGAGTGGACATTTGGATTTGGAGAACATTAGGTACGTTTAGAGTGGTTTTGGGATTGGATCCGTGCTTTTGGGGTTTTCTTTCATTTTTGGGGGTGATCCTGTTCTTGTTTGGGGTGTTTTTGACGTGTTTTGGGTTCTCCGTTGGGTTTCGTTGGGTTTTCCGTGGTCATCATGGTGGAAAAGTGTAAATTGTGGGTTTTGGAGAACATCAGGTAGTTTTATGAGGACTTTTGGGGTGGATTCATGGTAGTTGGGGTTTTCTTTTTTTTTTGTTTTGGGGGGGGTGATCCAATTCATTTTTGGGGTGTTTTTGACTTGTTTTGGGGTCTCTGTTGGGTTTTAGTTGGATTCTCGTTGGTCCTTAAGGTAAAAGGGAATGGATTGTGCGCTTTTGAAGAAGATCAGGTGAGTTTAGGGTGGTTTTGCGGGGAAATTCATAGTTTTTGGTGTCTTTTCTTCTGATCCAGTTCTTGTTTGGGGTGTTTTTGACGTGTTTTGGGGTTTCCGTTGGGTTTCGTTGAGTTCCTAATGGGTTTTATGGTGGTTGGGAGTGGACATTTGGATTTGGAGAACATCAGGTACGTTTAGAGTGGTTTTGGGATTGGATCCGTGCTTTTTGGGGTTTTCTTTCGTTTTTGGGGGTGATCCTGTTCTTGTTTGTCGTGTTTTTGACGTGTTTTGTGGTCTCTGTTTTGTTTCGTTTTGTTTTCCTTGTTCATTTTAGTGGAAAAGGCTGAATAGTAGGTTTTGGAGAACATCAGGTATGTTTAGGGCGTTTTTGGGATTTGATCCGTGCTTTTTGGGGATTTTGTTCCAGTTTTGGGGGTGATTCCGTTCTTGTTTGGGGTGTTTTTGACGTGTTTTGGGTTCTCCGTTGGGTTTCGTTGGGTTTTCCGTGGTCATCATGGTGGAAAAGTTTAAATTGTGTGTTTTGGAGAACATCAGGTAGATTTAGGGTGTTTTTTGAGTGGATGTATGGTTTTGGGGGATTTTGTTCAAATTTTGGGGTGATCCCGTTCTTTTTTGGGGTGTTTCTGACGTGTTTTGGGTTCTTCGTTGGGTTTCGTTGGGTTTTCCGTTGGCATCATGTTGGAAAAGTGTAAATTGTGGGTTTTGGAGAACATCCGGTAGGTTTAGGGGCACTTTTGGGGCTTATTCAAGGTTTTTTGGGTTTTCTTCTGTTTTTTTCTAGTGATCCAGTTGTTTTTTGGCATGTTTTTGACGTGTTTTGGGTTCTTCGTTGGGTTTCATTGGGTTTTTCGTGGTCATCATGGTGGAAAAGTGTAAATTGTGGGTTTTGGAGAACATCAGGTAGGTTTAGGGGGACTTTTGGGGTGGATCAATGGCTTTTAGGCTTTTCTTTCGGTTTTGGGGGTGATCCCGCTGTTATTTGTGGTGTTTTTGACGTGTTTTGGGGTTTCCGTTGGGTTTCGTTGATTTCCTAATGTGTTTTAAGTTTGTTGGGAGTGGACTTTGGGATTTGGAGAACATCAGGTAGGTTTAGGGGGACTTTTGGGGTGGATTCATGGTATTTGGGGTTTTCTTCTGTTTTTTTGGGGGGAGTGATTCAATTCATTTTTGGGGTGTTTTTGACTTGTTTTGGGGTCTCCGTTGGGTTTTGTTGGGTTCTTGTTGGTCGTCATGTTGGAAAAGTGTAAATTGCGTGTTTTGGAGAACATCAGGTAGGTTTAGTGTCGTTTTGGGGTGGATCTATGTTTTTTGGGGATTTTGTTCCAGTTTTGGGGGTGATTCCGTTCTTGTTTGGGGTGTTTTTGACGTGTTTTGTGGTCTCTGTTTTGCTTCGTTGGGTTTTCCGTGGTCATCATGGTGGAAAAGTGTAAATTGTGTGTTTTGGAGAACGTCAGGTAGGTATATGAGGACTTTGGGGGCAGATTCAAGGTTTTTAGGGTTTTCTTCTGTTTTTTCTAGTGATCCAGTTGTTTTTCGGCGTGTTTTTTGATGTGTTTTGTGTTCTCCATTGTGTTTCGTTGGGTTTTCCGTGGTCATCATGGTGGAAGAGTGTAAATTGTGGGTTTTGGAGAACATCAGGTAGGTTTAGGGGGACTTTTGGGGTGGATTCATGGTATTTGTTTTTTTTCTGTTTTTTTTTTTTTTCTTTTTTTTTTTTTTTTTTTTGAGGTGATCCCGTTCTTTTTTGGGGTGTTTTTGATGTGTTTTGGGGTCTCCGTTGGGTTTTGTGGGGTTCTTGTTGGTCATCATGTTGGAAAAGTGTAAATTGTGGATTTTGGAGAATATCAGGTGAGTTTAAGTTTTTCTTGGTGGTGAATCTATGGTTTTGGGGGAATTCTTCTGTTTTTTTAGCGTTTTCTTCTGTTTTTTGAGATGATCCCGTTCTTTTTTGGGGTGTTTTTGACGTGTTTTGGGTTCTCCGTTGGGTTTCATTGGGTTTTCCGTGGTCATCATGGTGGAAAAGTGTAAATTGTGGGTTTTGGAGAACATCAGGTAGATTTAGGGTGTTTTTTGAGTGGATGTATGGTTTTGGGGGATTTTGTTCAAATTTTGGGGTGATCCCGTTCTTTTTTGGGGTGTTTCTGACGTGTTTTGGGTTCTTCGTTGGGTTTCGTTGGGTTTTCCGTGGTCATCATGTTGGAAAAGTGTAAATTGTGGATTTTGAAGAATATCAGGTGAGTTTAAGTTTTTCTGGGTGGTGAATCTATGGTTTTGGGGGAATTCTTCTGTTTTTTTAGCGTTTTCTTCTGTTTTTTGAGATGATCCCGTTCTTTTTTGGGGTGTTTTTGACGTGTTTTGGGTTCTCCGTTGGGTTTCATTGGGTTTTCCGTGGTCATCATGGTGGAAAAGTGTAAATTGTGGGTTTTGGAGAACATCAGGTAGGTTTAGGGGGACTTTTGGGGCAGATTCATGGTTTTTAGGGTTTTCTTCTGTTTTTTTTTCTAGTGATCCAGTTGTTTTTCGGCGTGTTTTTGACGTGTTTTGGGTTCTCCGTTGGGTTTCGTTGGGTTTTTCGTGGTCATCATGGTGGAAAAGTTTAAATTGTGGGTTTTGGAGAACATCAGGTAGGTTTAGGGGCACTTATGGGGTGGATTCATGGTATTTGGTTTTTTTTTCTGTTTTTTTTTTTGAGGTGATCCCGTTCTTTTTTGGGGTGTTTTTGATGTGTTTTGGGGTCTCCGTTGGGTTTTGTTGGGTTCTTGTTGTTCATCATGGTGAAAACGGGTAAATTGTGGGTATTGGAGAACATCAGGTAGGTTTAGGGGGACTTTTGGGGTGGATCAATGGCTTTTAGGCTTTTCTTTCGGTTTTGGGGGTGATCCCGCTTTTTTTTGTGGTGTTTTTGACGTGTTTTGGGGTTTCCGTTGGGTTTCGTTGATTTCCTAATGTGTTTTAAGTTTGTTGGGAGTGGACTTTGGGATTTGGAGAACATCAGGTAGGTTTAGGGGGACTTTTGGGGTGGATTCATGGTATTTGGGGTTTTCTTCTGTTTTTTTGGGGGGAGTGATTCAATTCATTTTTGGGGTGTTTTTGACTTGTTTTGGGATCTCCGTTGGGTTTTAGTTGGATTCTCGTTGGTCCTTAAGGTAAATGGGAATGGATTGTGGGTTTTGAAGAAGATCAGGTGAGTTTAGGGTGGTTTTGCGGGGAAATTCATAGTTTTTGGTGTCTTTTCTTCTGATCCAGTTCTTTTCTGGGGTGTTTTTGACGTGTTTTGGGTTCTCCGTTGGATTTCGTTGGGTTTTCCGTTGGCATCATGGTGGAAAAGTGTAAATTGTGGGTTTTGGAGAACATCAGGTAGGTTTAGGGGGACTTTTGGGGTGGATTCATGGTATTTGTTTTTTTTTTTCTGTTTTTTTTGGGGTGATCCCGTTCTTTTTTGGGGTGTTTTTGATGTGTTTTGGGGTCTCCGTTGGGTTTTGTTGGGTTCTTGTTGGTCATCATGTTGGAAAAGTGTAAATTGTGGGTTTTGGAGAATATCAGGTGAGTTTAAGTTTTTTTGGGTGGTGTATCTATGGTTTCGGGGAATTCTTCTGTTTTTTTTTTTTTAGCGTTTTCTTCTGTTTTTGAGGTGGTCCTGTTCTTTTTTGGGTTGTTTTTGACATATTTTGGGGTCTCCGTTGGTTTTTGTTAGGTTCTTGTTTTCATCATGGTGAAAACGGGCAAATTGTGGGTTTTGGAGAACATCAGGTAGGTTTATGAGGACTTTTGGGGCAGATTCATGGTTTTTAGGGTTTTCTTCTGTTTTTTTTTTCTAGTGATCCAGTTGTTTTTCAGCGTGTTTTTAACGTGTTTTGGGTTCTCCGTTGGGTTTCATTGGGTTTTCCGTGGTCATCATGGTGGAAAAGTTTAAATTGTGTGTTTTGGAGAACATCAGGTAGATTTAGGGTGTTTTTTGAGTGGATTTATGGTTTTGGGGGATTTTGTTCCAGTTTTGGGGTGATCCCGTTCTTTTTTGGGGTGTTTCTGACGTGTTTTGGGTTCTCCGTTGGGTTTCGTTGGGTTTTCCGTTGTCATCATGGTGGAAAAGTGTAAATTGTGGGTTTTGGAGAACATCAGGTAGGTTTAGGGGGACTTTTGGGGTGGATTCATGATATATGGGGTTTTCTTCTGTTTTTTTTTTTTTTTTTTTTTTGGGGGGGGGGCGGTATTGCAATTCATTTTTGGGGTGTTTTTGATGTGTTTTGGGGTCTCCATTGTGTTTCGTTGGGTTTTCCGTGATCATCATGGTGGAAAAGTGTAAATTGTTGGTTTTGGAGAACATCAGGTAGGTTTAGGTTGGTTTTGGGATTGGATCTATGGTTTTGGGGGATTTTTTTCGTTTTTGGAGGTGATCCTGTTCTTTTCTGGGGTGTTTTTGACGTGTTTTGGGTTCTCCGTTGGGTTTTGTTGGGTTTTCCGTGGTCATCATGGTGGAAAAGTGTAAATTGTGGGTTTTGGAGAACATCAGGTAGGTTTATGAGGACTTTTGGGGCAGATTCAAGGTTTTTAGGGTTTTCTTCTGTTTTTTTTTTTTTTTTTTTTTTTTTTTTTTTTTTTTTTTGATCCAGTTGTTTTTCGGCGTGTTTTTGACGTGTTTTGGGTTCTCCGTTGGATTTCGTTGGGTTTTCCGTGGTCATCATGGTGGAAAAGTGTAAATTGCGTGTTTTGGAGAACATCAGGTAGGTTTAGGGGGACTTTTGGGGTGGATTCATGGTATTTGAGGTTTTCTTTTTTTTTTTTTTTCGGGGGGGTGATCCAATTCATTTTTGGGGTGTTTTTGACTTGTTTTGGGGTCTCCATTGGGTTTTAGTTGGATTCTCGTTGGTCCTTAAGGTAAATGGGAATGGATTGTGGGTTTTGAAGAAGATCAGGTGAGATTAGGGTGGTTTTGAGGGGAAATTCATAGTTTTTGGTGTCTTTTCTTCTGATCCAGTTCTTTTTTGGCATGTTTTTGACGTGTTTTGGGGTCTCCGTTGGGTTTCATTGGGTTTTTTGTGGTCATCATGGTGGAAAAGTTTAAATTGTGGGTTTTGGAGAACATCAGGTAGGTTTAGGGGGACTTTTGGGGTGGATTCATGGTATTTGTTTTTTTTTTCTGTTTTTTTTTTGAGGTGATCCCGTTCTTTTTTGGGGTGTTTTTGATGTGTTTTGGGGTCTCCGTTGGGTTTTGTTGGATTCTTGTTGTTCATCATGGTGAAAACGGGTAAATTGTGGGTATTGGAGAACATCAGGTAGGTTTAGGGGGACTTTTGGGGTGGGTCAATGGCTTTTAGGCTTTTCTTTCGGTTTTGGGGGTGATCCCGCTTTTTTTTGTGGTGTTTTTGACGTGTTTTGGGGTTTCCGTTGGGTTTCGTTGATTTCCTAATGTGTTTTAAGTTTGTTGGGAGTGGACTTTGGGATTTGGAGAACATCAGGTAGGTTTAGGGGGACTTTTGGGGTGGATTCATGGTATTTGGGGTTTTCTTCTGTTTTTTTGGGGGGAGTGATCCAATTCATTTTTGGGGTGTTTTTGACTTGTTTTGGGGTCTCCGTTGGGTTTTGTTGGGTTCTTGTTGGTCATCATGTTGGAAAAGTGTAAATTGCGGGTTTTGGAGAACATCAGGTAGGTTTAGTGTCGTTTTGGGTTGGATCTATGTTTTTTTGGGATTTTCTTCCAGTTTTGGGGGTGATTCCGTTCTTGTTTGGGGTGTTTTTGACTTGTTTTGGGGTCTCCGTTGGTTTTCGTTGGGTTTTCCTTTGGCATCATGGTGGAAAAGTGTAAATTGTGGGTTTTGGAGAACGTCAGGTAGGTTTAGGGGGACTTTTGGGGTGGATTCATGATATATGGGGTTTTCTTCTGTTTTTTTTTTTTTTTTTTTTTTGGGGGGGGCGGTGATGCAATTCATTTTTGGGGTGTTTTTGATGTGTTTTGGGGTCTCCATTGGGTTTCGTTGGGTTTTCCGTGGTCATCATGTTGGAAAAGTGTAAATTGTTGGTTTTGGAGAACATCAGGTAGGTTTATGAGGACTTTGGGGGCAGATTCAAGGTTTTTAGTGTTTTCTTCTGTTTTTTCTAGTGATCCAGTTGTTTTTCGGCGTGTTTTTGACGTGTTTTGTGTTCTCCATTGGGTTTCGTTGGGTTTTCCGTGGTCATCATGGTGGAAAATTGTAAATTGTGGGTTTTGGAGAACATCAGGTAGGTTTAGGGGGACTTTTGGGGTGGATTCATGATATATGGTGTTTTCTTCTGTTTGTTTTTTTTTTTTTTTTTTTTTTGGGAGGTGGTGATGCAATTCATTTTTGGGGTGTTTTTGACTTGTTTTGTGGTCTCCATTGGGTTTCGTTGGGTTTTCCGTGATCATCATGGTGGAAAAGTGTAAATTGTGGGTTTTGGAGAACACCAGGTAGGTTTAGGGGGACTTTTGGGGTGGATTCATGGTATTTGGGGTTTTCTTCTGGTTTTTTTTTTTTTTTTTTTTTTTTTTTTGGGGGGTGATCCAATTCATTTTTGGGGTGTTTTTGACCTGTTTTGGGGTCTCCGTTGGGTTTTGTTTGGTTCTTGTTGGTCATCATGTTGGAATAGTGTAAATTGCGTGTTTTGGAGAACATCAGGTAGGTTTATTGTCGTTTTGGGTTGGATCTATGTTTTTTGGGGATTTTCTTCCAGTTTTGGGGGTGATTCCGTTCTTGTTTGGGGTGTTTTTGACTTGTTTTGGGGTCTCCGTTGGGTTTTAGTTGGATTCTCTTTGGTCCTTAAGGTAAATGGGAATGGATTGTGGGTTTTGAAGAAGATCAGGTGAGTTTAGGGTGGTTTTGCGGGGAAATTCATAGTTTTTGGTGTCTTTTCTTCTGATCCAGTTCTTGTTTGGGGTGTTTTTGACGTGTTTTGGGGTTTCCGTTGGGTTTCGTTGAGTTCCTAATGGGTTTTATGGTGGTTGGGAGTGGACATTAGGATTTGGAGAACATCAGGTACGTTTAGAGTGGTTTTGGGATTGGATCCGTGCTTTTTGGGGTTTTCTTTCGTTTTTGGGGGTGATCCTGTTCTTGTTTGGGGTGTTTTTGACGTGTTTTGTGGTCTCTGTTTTGTTTCGTTGTGTTTTCCTTGTTCATTTTAGTGGAAAAGGCTGAATAGTGGGTTTTAGAGAACATCAGGTACGTTTGGAGTGGTTTTGGGATTGGATCCGTGCTTTTTGGGGATTTTGTTCCAGTTTTGGGGGTGATTCCGTTCTTGTTTGGGGTGTTTTTAACGTGTTTTGGGTTCTCCGTTGGGTTTCGTTGGGTTTTCCGTGGTCATCATGTTGGAAAAGTGTAAATTGCGTGTTTTGGAGAACATCAGGTAGGTTTAGGGGGACTTTTGGGGCAGATTCATGGTTTTTAGGGTTTTCTTCTGTTTTTTCTAGTGATCCAGTTGTTTTTCGGCGTGTTTTTGACGTGTTTTGGGTTCTCCGTTGGGTTTCATTGGGTTTTTCGTGGTCATCATGGTGGAAAAGTTTAAATTGTGGGTTTTGGAGAACATCAGGTAGGTTTAGGGGTACTTTTGGGGTGGATTCATGGTATTTGTTTTGTTTTGTTTTGTTTTGTTTTTTTTGAGGTGATCCCGTTCTTTTTTGGGGTGTTTTTGATGTGTTTTGGGGTCTCCGTTGGGTTTTGTGGGGTTCTTGTTGTTCATCATGGTGAAAACGGGTAAATTGTGGGTATTGGAGAACATCAGGTAGGTTTAGGGGGACTTTTGGGGTGGGTCAATGGCTTTTAGGCTTTTCTTTCGGTTTTGGGGGTGATCCCGCTTTTTTTTTGTGGTGTTTTTGACGTGTTTTGGGGTTTCCGTTGGGTTTCGTTGATTTCCTAATGTGTTTTAAGTTTGTTGGGAGTGGACTTTGGGATTTGGAGAACATCAGGTAGGTTTAGTGTGTTTTTGGGTGGATCTATGGTATTTGGGTTTTTCTTCTGTTTTTTTTGGGGGGAGTGATCCAATTCATTTTTGGGGTGTTTTTGACTTGTTTTGGGGTCTCCGTTGGGTTTTAGTTGGATTCTCGTTGGTCCTTAAGGTAAATGGGAATGGATTGTGGGTTTTGAAGAAGATCAGGTGAGTTTAGGGTGGTTTTGCGGGGAAATTCATAGTTTTTGGTGTCTTTTCTTCTGATCCAGTTTTTTTCTGGGGTGTTTTTGACGTGTTTTGGGTTCTCCGTTGGATTTCGTTGGGTTTTCCGTTGGCATCATGGTGGAAAAGTGTAAATTGTGGGTTTTGGAGAACATCAGGTAGGTTTAGGGGGACTTTTGGGGTGGATTCATGGTATTTGTTTTTTTTTTTCTGTTTTTTTTGGGGTGATCCCGTTCTTTTTTGGGGTGTTTTTGATGTGTTTTGTGGTCTCCGTTGGGTTTTGTTGGGTTCTTGTTGGTCATCATGTTGGAAAAGTGTAAATTGTGGGTTTTGGAGAATATCAGGTGAGTTTAAGTTTTTTTGGGTGGTGTATCTATGGTTTCGGGGAATTCTTCTGTTTTTTTTTTTTTTTAGCGTTTTCTTCTGTTTTTGAGGTGGTCCCGTTCTTTTTTGGGGTGTTTTTGACATATTTTGGGGTCTCCGTTGGTTTTTGTTAGGTTCTTGTTTTCATCATGGTGAAAACGGGCAAATTGTGGGTTTTGGAGAACATCAGGTAGGTTTATGAGGACTTTTGGGGCAGATTCATGGTTTTTAGGGTTTTCTTCTGTTTTTTTTTCTAGTGATCCAGTTGTTTTTCAGCGTGTTTTTAACGTGTTTTGGGTTCTCCGTTGGGTTTCATTGGGTTTTCCGTGGTCATCATGGTGGAAAAGTTTAAATTGTGTGTTTTGGAGAACATCAGGTAGATTTAGGGTGTTTTTTGAGTGGATTTATGGTTTTGGGGGATTTTGTTCCAGTTTTGGGGTGATCCCGTTCTTTTTTGGGGTGTTTCTGACGTGTTTTGGGTTCTCCGTTGGGTTTCGTTGGGTTTTCCGTTGTCATCATGGTGGAAAAGTGTAAATTGTGGGTTTTGGAGAACATCAGGTAGGTTTAGGTGGACTTTTGGGGTGGATTCATGATATATGGGGTTTTCTTCTGTTTTTTTTTTTTTTTTTTTTGGGTGGGGGGGCGGTATTGCAATTCATTTTTGGGGTGTTTTTGATGTGTTTTGGGGTCTCCATTGTGTTTCGTTGGGTTTTCCGTGATCATCATGGTGGAAAAGTGTAAATTGTTGGTTTTGGAGAACATCAGGTAGGTTTAGGTTGGTTTTGGGATTGGATCTATGGTTTTGGGGGATTTTTTTCGTTTTTGGAGGTGATCCTGTTCTTTTCTGGGGTGTTTTTGACGTGTTTTGGGTTCTCCGTTG
>NW_028136819.1:82500-85000 GCF_965140915.1 Aythya marila | reverse complement strand
GGTTTGGGTTAGGGTTTGGGTTAGGGTTAGGGTTAGGGTTAGGGTTAGGTTTAGGGTTAGGGTTCGGGTTAGGGTTAGGGTTCGGGTTAGCGTTAGTGTTCTCTTAGGGTTAGAGTTAGGGTTAGGGTTAGGGTTAGGGTTAGGGTTAGGGTTAGGGTTAGGTTTAGGGTTAGCGTTAGTGTTCTCTTAGGGTTAGAGTTAGGGTTACGGTTAGGGTTAGGGTTTGGTTTAGGTTTAGCGTTAGTATTAAGTTTAGGGTTATGTTTAGGGTCAGGTTTAGTTTTAGGTTTTGTTTTTTTTTTAGAATTAAGATTAGGGTTATTGTTAGGTTTAGGGTTAGGGTTAGGGTTAGGGTTAGGGAAAGATTTAGGGTTAGGGTTAGGGTTACGGCTAGGGTTAGGTTTAGGTTTCGGTTGAGATTTAAGGTTAAGTTTATATTAGGGTTAGGGTTAGGTTAAGGATTAGGGTTAGGGTTAGGGTTAGGTTTAGGGTTAGGGTTAGGGTTAGGTTTAGGGCTAGGGTTAGGGTTTCGGTTAGGGTTATGGTTACGATTAGGTTTAGGGTTAGGGTTAGCGTTAAGTTTAGGTTTCGGATTAGGTTTAGTCTTAGGATTAGGGTTAGGTTTATGTTAGGGTCAGGGTTAGGGTTAGGGTTATGGTAAGGGTTAGGGTTAGGGTTAAGTTTACGGTTAGGTGTAGAGTTTGTGATACATTTATTGTTACGGTTATGGTTTTGGATGTGTTAGGGTTAGGGTTAGGGTTAGAGTAAGGGTTAGGGTTATGGTTAGGGTTAGGGTATTGTGAGGGTTAGCGTTAGGTTTAGGGTTAGGGTTTCGTTAGGGGTAGAGTTAGGGCTAGGGTTAGGGTTAGAGTTAGGGTTAGTGTTCTCTTATGGTTACGGTTAGGGTTCTCTTAGGGTTAGGGTTAGGGTTAGGTTTAGGGTTAGGGTTAGGGTAAGGGTTAGGGTTAGTGTTCTCTTATAGTTACGGTTAGGGTTCTCTTAGGGTTAGGGTTAGGGTTATGGTTAGTGTTAGTGTTATTGTTCTCTTAGGGTTAGAGTTAGCTTTAGGGTTAGGGTTAGGTTTAGGGTTAGGGTTAGCGTTATGGTTAGGGTTAGGGTTAGCGTTAGTGTTAGCGTTAGGGTTAGTGTTCTCTTACGCGTAGGGTTAGGGTTAGGGTTAGGGTTAGGGTTAGGGTTAGGGTTAGGGTTAGCGTTAGGGTTAGGGTTAGGGTTAGGGTTAGGGTTAGGGTTAGGGTTAGGGTTAGGGTTAGGGTTAGGGTTAGGTTTAGGGTTAGGGTTAGTGTTAGGGTGAGGGTTAGTGTTCTCTTAGGGTTAGAGTTAAAGTAAGCGTTAGGGTTAGGGTTAGGGTTAGGGTTAGGTTTAGGGTTAGGGTTAGGGTTAGGGTTACTGTTAGGTTTAGGGTTAGGCTTAGGTTTAGGGTTAGGGTTAGGGTTAGGGTTAGGGTTAGTGATCTCTTAGGGTTAGGGTTAGGGTTAGGATTAGTGTTCTCTTACGCTTAGGGTTAGGTTTAGGGTTAGGGTTAGCGTTAGGGTTAGGGTTAGGGTTACAGTTAGGGTTAGGGTTAGGGTTAGGGTTAGGGTTAGGGTTAGGGTTAGGGTTAGTGTTCTCTTAGGGTTAGGGTTAGGGTTAGGGTTAGGGTTAGTGTTAGGGTTCTCTTATGGTTAGGGTTAGTGTTCTCTTATGGTTACGGTTAGGGTTAGGGTTAGGGTTAGGGTTAGGGTTAGGGTAAGGGTTATGGTTAGGTTTAGTGTTCTCTTAGGGTTAGGATTAGGGTTAGGGTTAGGGTTAGGGTTAGGGTTATGGATAGGGTTAGGGTAAGTGTTAGGTTTAGGGTTAGGGTTAGGGTTCTCTTAGGGTTAGGGTTAGGGTTAGGTTTAGGGTTAGTGTTTGGGTTAGGGTTAGGGTTAGGGTTAGGGTTAGGGTTAGGGTTAGGTGTAGGGTTAGTGTTAGGGTTAGGGTTAGCGTTAGGGTTAGGTTTAGGGTTAGCGTTAGTGTTAGCGTTAGGGTTAGTGTTCTCTTACGCGTAGGGTTAGGGTAAGGGTTAAGGTTAGGGTTAGGGTTAGGGTTAGGGTTAGGGTTAGGGTTACGGTTAGGGTTAGCGTTAAAGTTAGGGTTAGGGTTAGGGTTAGGGTTAGGGTTAGCGTTAAATTTAGGGTTACGGTTAGGGTTAGGGTTAGGGTTAGGGTTAGGGTTCTCTTAGGGTTAGGGTTAGGGTTAGGGTTAGTGTTAGGGTTAGGGTTAGGGTTAGGGTAAGGGTTAGGTTTAGGGTTAGTGTTCTCTTAGGGTTAGGGTTAGGGTTAGGGTTAGTGTTAGGGTTCTCTTATGGTTAGGGTTAGTGTTCTCTTATGGTTACGGTTAGGGTTAGGGTTAGGGTTAGGGTTAGGGTTAGGGTTAGGGTTAGGTTTAGTGTTCTCTTAGTGTTAGGATTAGGGTTAGGGTTAGGGTTAGGGTTAGGGTTAGGGTTAGGTTTAGGGTTAGG
>NW_028136819.1:0-25000 GCF_965140915.1 Aythya marila | reverse complement strand
GTTACGGTTATGGTTTTGGATGTGTTAGGGTTAGGGTTAGGGTTAGAGTAAGGGTTAGGGTTATGGTAAGGGTTAGGGTATTGTGAGGGTTAGCGTTAAGTTTAGGGTTAGGGTTTCGTTAGGGGTAGTGTTAGGGCTAGGGTTAGGGTTAGGGTTAGGGTTAGTGTTCTCTTAGGGTTAGGGTTAGAGTTAGGTTTAGGGTTAGGTTTAGGGTAAGGGTTAGGGTTAGGGTTAGGGTTAGGGTTAGTGTTCTCTTAGGGTTAGGGTTAGGGATACGGTTAGGGTTAGGGTTAGGGTTAGGGTTAGGGTTAGGGTTAGGATTAGGGTTAGGGTTAGGTTTAGGGTTAGGGTTATGGTTATGGTTCTCTTAGGGTTAGGGTTAGGATTAGGGTTCGGGATAGGGTTAGGGTTAGTGTTAAGTTTAGGGTTACGGTTAGGGTTAGGGTTAGTGTTCTCTTAGGGTTAGGGTTAGGGTTAGGGTTAGGGTTAGAGTTAGGGTTAGGGTTAGGGTTAGGGTTAGGGTTAGGGTTAGTGTTCTCTTAGGGTTAGGGTTAGGTTTAGTATTCTCTTAGGGTTAGGGTTAGGGTTAGGTTTAGGGTCACGGTTAGGGTTAGGGTTACGGTTACGGTTAATGTTAGGCTTAGGGTGAGGGTTATGGTTAGTGTTCTCTTAGGGTTAGGGTTATTGTTAGGTTTAGTGATCTCTTAGGGTTAGGGTTAGGGTTAGGGTAAGGGTTAAGGTTAGGGTTCGGGTTAGGTTTAGGGTTAGGGTTAGCGTTAGTGTTCTCTTAGGGTTAGAGTTAGGGTTAGGGTTAGGGTTAGGGTTAGGGTTAGCGTTAGGGTTAGGGTTAGGGTTAGGGTTAGCGTTAGTTTTCTCTTAGGTTTAGAGTTAGGGTTACGGTTAGGGTTAGGGTTTGGTTTAGGTTTAGCGTTAGGATTAGGTTTAGGGTTATGTTTAGGGTCAGGTTTAGTTTTAGGTGTTGTTTTTTTTTAGGGTTAAGATTAGGGTTATTGTTAGGTTTAGGGTTAGGGTTAGGGTTAGGGAAAGATTTAGGGTTAGGGTTAGGGTTACGGCTAGGGTTAGGTTTAGGTTTAGGTTGAGATTTAAGGTTAAGTTTATATTAGGGTTAGGGTTAGGTTAAGGATTATGGTTAGGGTTAGGGTTAGGGTTAGGGTTAGGGTTAGGGTTAGGGTTAGGGTTAGGGTTAGGTTTAGGGCTAGGGTTAGGGTAACGGTTAGGGTTATGGTTACGATTAGGTTTAGGGTTAGGGTTAGGATTAGGGTAATGGTTAGGGTTAGGGTTAGGGTTAGGGTTATGTTTAGGTTTAGGTTAGTGTTAGTGTTAGGGTTAGGGTTAGGGTTAGGGTTAATGTTAGGGTTAGGGTTAGTTTTAGCGTTAGGATTAGGGTTAGCATTAGCATTATGGCTTAGGTATAGTGTTAGGGTAGGGTTAGGGTTTTGTTAGGGTTAAGGTTAGGGTTATGGTTAGGGTCACGGTTAGTGTTATGTTAGGGTTAGGGTTAAGGTTAGAGTAAGAGTTAGGGTTAGGTTTAGGTTAGGTTTATGGTAAGGTTTACGTTTAGGGTTAGGGTTATGGTTAGGTTTGGGGTAGGGTTTGATTTAGAGTGAGGTTAGGGTAGGTTTAGGGTTAGGGTTAGATTAGCATTAGGTTTAGGGTTAGGGTTAGTATTACGTTATGGTTAGGGTTAGGTTTAGTGTTAGGGTTAGGGTTACGTTTAGGTTATGGTAGGGTTAGGGGTAGGGTTAGGTTAGCGTTAGGGTTAGGCTTAGGGTTAGGAGTAGAATTAGGGTTAGGTTATGGTTAGCGTGAGTGTTAGTGTTAGGGTTATGCTAAGGTTTAGTGTTAAGGTTAGGGTTAGTGTTATGGCAAGGGTAAGGGTTCTGTTGGGATTAGTGTCAGGGTTAGGGTTAGGGTTAGGGTAAGATTTAGGGTTAGGGTTATTTTTAGGGTTATGGTTAGGGTTGTTGTTAGGGTTATGGATACGTTTAGGGTTACTTTTAGGGTTAGGTTTCTGTTAGGGTTAGGGTTAGGGTTAGGTTTAGGTTAAGGGTTATGTTTAGGGTTAGGGTTAGGGTTACGGTTAGGGTTAGGGTTAGTGTTAGGGTTAAGGTTAGGATTAGGGTTAGGTTTAGCGTTAGGGTTAGCGTTAGGGTTAGGGTTAGGGTTAGGTTTAGGGTTAGGGTTTACGTTAGGGTTAGTGTTACGGTTAGATTTAGGGATACGCTTTGGGTTACCGTTAGGGTTAGGGTTCTGTTAGGTTTCAGGTTTCGGTTAGGGTTATGGTTACCGTTTTGTTTAGGGTTACGTTCAGGGTTAGGTTTAGTGTTTTGTTAGGGTTAGGTTTACAGTTATGGTTAGGGTTAGTGTTAGTGTTAGGGGTAGGGTTAGGTTTACGGTTAAGCTTAGATTTAGGGTTAGGTTTAGGATTAGTGTCATGGTTAGGGTTAGGGTCAAGTTTCGGGTTAGGTTAGTGTTAGGGTTAGGGTTGTGGTTATGGTTCGGATTTGGGTTAGAGTTAGGGATCTGTAAGGGTTAAGGTTAGGGTTATGGTTAGGGTTATGGTTAGGGTTAGGGTTAGGGTTAGCGTTAGGGTTAGGGTTAGCATTAGCGTTAGGCTTAGGTATAGGTTTAGGGTTAGGGTTAAGGGTTTGTTAGGGTTAGGGTTAGGGTTATTGTTAGGGTTAGGGTTTGAGTTACATTAGTGTAGGGTTAGGTTTAGTGTTAGTGTTCTCTTAGCGTTAGGGTTAGAGTTAGTGTTAGGTTTAGGGTTAGGGTTAGGGTTACATTTAGGTTAGTTTTAGGGTTAAGGTTGGGTTAGTGTTAGGGTTAGGTTTAGGATTAGGTTTTGTGGTAGGTTATGGTTAGGGTTAGGGTTAGGGTTAGGGTTACGGTTAGGATTAGTGTTATTGTTAGGGTTAGGGTTATGGTAAGGGTTAGGGTTCTGTTGGGATTAGGGTTAGGGTTAGGGATCGACTTAGCGTTAGGTATAGATTGTTAGGCTTAAATCTGCGGGCAGCCGTTAGAGTTATGGTTAGGGGTAGAGTTTGTGTTAGGGTTAGGATTAGGTTTAGCGCTATGGTTAGAGTTAGGGTTAGGGTTAGGGTTCTTTTACGGTTAGGGTTAGGGTTACGGTTAGGATTAGGATTAAGGTTTGGTTAGGATTAGGGTTAGGGTTAGGGTTATGGTTATTGTTAGGGTTTGGGTTCGGGTTTGTGTTCTGGTTTGTGTTAGGGTTAGTGTTATGTTAGGTTTAGGGATAGGGTTGGGGTTAGTGTTAGAGGGTTAGGGTTAGATCTGCTCTCAGCCTTTATGATTAGGTTTAGGGTTAGGGTTAGTGTTATGTTAGGGTTAGGTTTAGGGTAAGGGTTAGGGTTAGGTTTAGAGTTAGTGTTCCGCGTAGGGTTAGGTTAGGGTTAGGGGTAGGGTTAGGGTTTGAGCATTAGGTTTAGATCTGCGGGCAGCCGTTAGGTTTAGGGTTAGGGTTAGGGTTAGGGTTGGGTTAGTTTTAGGTTAGGGGTAGGTTTAGTTTCTGACTATAGTAACTAGACCATCTAATAAAAATCATCTTTATTGTCTTTAGCAAAGGAATGGCTTCTATATCATCAATTAATTGTACATGTCCTTGGAAAAAGCCAAGGCAATACCTCCCTTGCTTGGAGCTGTATCCTAACGCAGTTATGTATACAATCTGTAGCAGCAGCTATTATTAGAGAGGGTGAAGGAGGAACTTTGCCCACTGAAATTCGAAAATTTATTTGGGATAATGCTTCAGAATTTGAAAAAGATTTTCAAGCATGGTGGCAATTAGTCAAGTTTACCCTTTATGCAGAAAATGATCAAATTGTTGCCTTTATACTTACTATAAGTAATGCCACCGTATACAATGTATAGCCAATCATTGCATTAGGACTCAATCATAATGGAACTATACTTTATCCTAAAGGGCATAAAGTATGGGCCCATCAAAAGGGAGGAAAGTGGCAAACAATTGATGTAAATGCATGTATTGTGTGTGAACAAAAACGTTCCATCTGTGAAAGTAACACGCTGGGATCCCAGGACATTTGTCTTGAGACTGAGCAAAATATTTGCCACCTTGAGATACATCCTAATGAAACCCTTGAAACTGTCCTTGTATATATTGGGAAAGGTTGTGTTTGCATGAGAAGTCATTGTGATTCTATAGTCGTAGATAATGCTGTGGTAGGTACCAGTAATCACTCTAATGTTTGTGTTTGCAATTTTACCAAAATCTCACCCATATCACACTATCAGGTAGACCTGCGCAACAGGTATAAGGCCCTGGAGGCCGAAAGGCAATCGATGGATGGAAAAGGCTACAATCCCTCTCCACCAGAGATATTGGCAGGGTTGGAAAAGCCAACCCCCCCGTATAGTGACCACAGGCAGCAGGAAGAAAAGGTGAGTTTCAGTTGTGGGTGATTTATCAATCAGCGGAACAGAGGGTCCAATATGTAGAAGGGACCCTCCTCTAAGGGAAATCCGCTGCCTTCCTGGGGCCTGGGTTAGGACATCACAAGGAGACTTCCCAGCTTGGTTAAACCGACAGACTATTACCGACTGCTCGTCCTATATCTGGGAGGAGAAGGAGTGGCAACGCATAGCCATAAACACGTCAAAAACACCCCAAAAGCGAACCGGATCAGAAGAAAAAACGTGATTTAACACCAAAAAAACACTTAAACCTACCTGACGTTCTCCTAAATGTACAATCCACTCCCAACCACCAGAAAACCCAATGGAAACCCAACAAAACCCAACAGAGACATCAAAACATGTCAAAAACAACCCAAACAAGTCCGGGATAACCACCAAAAACAGAAGAAAACCCCAAAACCATAGATCCACCGCAAAAACACCCTAAACCTACATGATATTCTCCAAAACCCACAATTTACACTTTTCCACCATGATGACAACGGAAAACCAAACGAAACCCAACGGAGACCCCAAAAACACGTCAAAATCACCCCAAACAAGAACGGTATCACCTACAAAACTGGAAGAAAATTCCAAAAAGCACAGATCCAATACCCAAAACACCCTAAAACTACCTGATGTTCTCCAAATCACTATGTCCACTCCCTACCACCATAAAACCCATTAGGAACTCAACGAAACACAACGGAAACCCCAAAAACACCTCAAAAACACCCCAAAAGCGAACCGGATCAGAAGAAAAAACATGATTTAACCCCCCAAAAACCCTTTAACCTACCTGATGTTCTCCTAAATGTACAATCCATTCCCAACCACCAGAAAACCCAATGGAAACCCAACAAAACCCAACGGAGACCACAAAACACGTCAAAACCACCCCAAAATAACTGGATCAGAAGAAAAAAAAAACCAAAACTATGAATGTCCTCCCAAAACAACCCTAAACTCACTTGATCTTCTTCAAAACCCACAATCCACTCCCATTTACCTTAACGACCAACGAGAACCCAACAAAACCCAACGGAGAACCCAAAAACGTCAAAAACACCCCAAAAAAGAACTGGTTCAACCCCAAAAAAGAAAGAAAACCCCAAAAGCCATAGATCCACACCAAAAATCCCCCTGAACCTACCTGATGTTCACCAAAACCCACAATTTACCATTTTCCACCATGATGACCAACGAGAAGCAAACTAAATCCCAACGGAGACACCAAAACACGTCAAAAACACCCCCCCAAAAAAACGGGATTACACCCAAAACTGGAAGAAAATCCCCAAATACCATAGATCCACCCCTAAACCACCGTAAACCTACCTGAAGTTCTCCAAAATCCGCAATTTACAATTTTCCACCACCATGACCACAGAAAACCCAACGAAACCCAACGGAGACCCCAAAACACATCAAAATCACCCCAAACAAGAACGGCATCACTCCCAAATCTGGAAAAAAATCCCCCAAAACCATGGATCAACCCCAAAACCACCGTAAACCTACCTGATGTTCTCCAAAACCCACAATTTAACCTGTTCCTCCATGATGACCACGGAAAACCCAACGAAACCCAAAGGAGACCACAAAACACGTCAAAAACACCCCAGAAAAGAACTGCATCACCCTAAAAAACAGAAGAAAACCCCATACACCATGAATCCACCCCAAATGACCCCCTAAACCTACCTGATGTTCTCCAAAACTGGAAGAAAATCCCCAAATAACATAGATCCACCCCAAAACCACCCTAAACCTACCTGATGTTCTCCAAAACCCACAATTTACACTTTTCCACCATCATGACCACAGAAAACCCAGCAAAACACAACGGAGACCCCAAACCACGTCAAAATCACCCCAAACAAGAACGGCATCACCCCCAAATCTGGAAAAAATCCCCCAAAACCATGGATCCACCCCAAAACCACCCTAAACCTACCTGATGTTCTCCAAAACCCACAATTTAACCTGTTCCTCCATGATGACCACGGAAAACCCAACGAAACCCAATGAAGACCACAAAACACGTCAAAAACACCCCCAAAAAGAACTGCATCACCCCAAAAAAAACAGAAGAAAACCATAAGAAACAGAAGAAATCCCCCAAAACCATAGATTCACCCCAAAAAAGAATAGGATCAACACAAAAAACGAAAGAAAACCCCAAATACCATAGATCCACCCCAAAACAACCCTAAACCTACCTGATGTTCTCCAAAACACACAATTTACACTTTTCCACCATGATGACCAACAAGAACCCAACTAAAACCAAACGGAGAACCCAAAACACGTCAAAAACACACCAAAAAAGAACTGCATCACGCAAAAAAAAACAGAAGAAAACCCCAAATACCTTGAAGCAACCCCAAAAGTCCCCTAAACCTACCTGAAGTTCTCCAAAACCAACAATCTACACTTTCCCACCACGATGACAATGGAAAACCCAACGAAACCCAACGGAGACCCCAAAACACGATAAAAACACCCCAAAAAAGAACGGGATCAACACAAAAAAACGAAAGAAAACCCCAAAAGCAATAGATCCACCCCAAAAGTCCCCCTAAACCTACCTGATGTTCTCCAAATCCCAAAATCCACTCCCAACCACCAGAAAAACCATTAGGAACTCAACAAAACGCAACAGAAACGCCAAAACACCTCAAAAACACCACAAAAGCGAAACGGAAAAGAAGAAAAAACGTGATTTAACCCCCAAATAACCCTTAAACCTACCTGATGTTCTCCTAAATGTACAATCCACTCAAAACAACCAGAAAACCCAATGGAAACCCAATAAAACCCAACGGAGACCCCAAAACACGTCAAAAACACGCTAAAAAAGAACTGCATCACCCAAAAAACAGAAGAAAAGCCTAAATACCATGAATCCACCCCAAAAGTCCCGTAAACATACCTGAAGTTCTCCAAAACAAACAATCCACAATTTTCCACCATGATGACCAACAAGAACCCAACTAAAACCAAACGGAGACCCCAAAACATGTCAAAAACACTCCAAACAAGAACGGCATCTCCTCCAAAACCGAAAGAAAATCCCCCAAAATCATGGATCCACCCCAAAACCAAACTAAACCTACCTGATGTTCTCCAAAACTCACAATTTACAATTTTCCACCACGATGAGCACGGAAAACCCAACAAAACCCAACGGAGACCACAAAACACCTCAAAAACACCCCAAAAAAGAACTGCATCACCCCAAAAAACAGAAGAAAACCCCAAATACCATAGATCCACACAAAAGTCCCCCTAAACCTACCTGATGTTCTCCAAAACACACAATTTACACTTTTCCACCACCATGACCACGGAAAACCCAACAAAACCCAACGGAGACCACAAAACACCTCAAAAACACCCCAAAAAAGAACTGCATCAACACAAAAAAACGAAAGAAAACCCCAAAAGCCATAGATCCACCCAAAAAGTCCCCCTAAACTTCCCTGATGTTCTCCAAATCCCAAAGTCCACTCCCAACCACCAGAAAAACCATTAGGAACTCAGCGAAACGCAAAGGAAACGCCAAAATACCTCAAAAACACCCCAAAAGCGAAAAAGATCAGAAGAAAAAAACGTGATTTAACCCCCAAATAACCCTTATACCTACCTGATGTTCTCCTAAATGTACAATCCACTCCCAACCACCAGACCCAACCACCAGAAAACCTAATGGAAACACAACAAAACCCAACGGAGACCACAAAACACCTCAAAAACACCCCAAAAAAGAACTGGTTCAACCCCAAAAAGAAAGAAAACCCCAAAAGCCATAGATCCACACCAAAAATCCCCCTAAACCTACCTGATGTTCTCCAAAACCCACAATTTAACATGTTCCTCCATGATGACCACGGAAAACCCACGAAACCCAATGGAGACCCCAAAACACCTCAAAAACACCCCAAAAAAGAACTGCATCACCCCAAAAAACAGAAGAAAACCCCATATACTATGAATCCACCCCAAAAGACCGCCTAAACCTACCTGAAGTTCTCCAAAACCCACACTCTACACTTTTCCACCACGATGACCACGGAAAACCCAACGAAACCCAACGGAGACCCCAAAACACGTCAAAAACACCCCAAAAAAGAACTGCATCACCCCAAAAAACAGAAAACCCCATATACTATGAATCCACCACAAAAGTCCTCCTAAACCTACCTGAAGTTCTCCAAAACCCACAATCTAAACTTTTCCACCATGATGACCACGGAAAACACAACGAAACCCAACGGAGACCCCAAAACACGTCAAAAACACCCCCAAAAAAGAACGGGATCACTCCAAAAAACGAAGAAAACCCTAAAAAACAGAAGAAATCCCCTAAAACCATAGATTCACCCCAAAACAACCCTAAACCTACCTGATGTTCTCCAAAACACAGAATTTGCAATTTTACACCATGATGACCAACGAGAACCTAACTAAAACCAAACGGAGACCCCAAAACACGTCAAAAACACACCAAAAAGAACGGGATCACCCCCAGAAACGATAGAAAATCCCCCAAAACGATGGATCCACCCCAAAACCACCCTAAACCTACCTGATGTTCTCCAAAACTCACAATTTACAATTTTACACCACCATGACCACGGAAAACACAACAAAACCCAATGGAGACCACAAAACACGTCAAAAACACCCCAAAAAAGAACTGCATCAACCCAAAAAACAGAAGAAAACCCCATATACCATGAATCCACCCCAAAAGACCGCCTAAACCTACCTGATGTTCTCCAAAACCCACAATCTACACTTTTCCACCACGATGACAACAAAAACCCAACAAAATCCAACGGTGACCCAAAAACACGTCAAAAACACCCCAAACAAGAACGGCATCAACACAAAAAATGAAAGAAAACCCCAAAAGCCATAGATCCACCCAAAAAGTACCCCGAAACCTACCTGATGTTCTCCAAATCCCAAAGTCCACTCCCAACCACCAGAAAATCCATTAGGAACTCAACGAAACGCAACGGAAACACCAAAACACCTCAAAAACACCCCAAAAGCGAACAGGATCAGAAGAAAAAACGTGATTTAACCCCCAAATAACCCTTAAACCTACCTGATGTTCTCCTAAATGTACAATCCACTCCCAACCACCAGAAAACCCAATGGAAACCCAATAAAACCCAACGGAGACCCCAAAACACGTCAAAAACACCCCCAAAAAAGAACGGGATCACTCCAAAAGCAGAAGAAAACCCTAAAAAACAGAAGAAATCCCCCAAAACCATAGATTCACCTAAAAAAAAATAAAAACAGGATCAACACAAAAAACGAAAGAAAACCCCAAATACCATAGATCCACCCGAAAACAACCCTAAACCTACCTGATGTTCTCCAAAAACCCACAATTTACACTTTTCCACCATGATGACCAACAAGAACCCAACTAAAACCCAACGGAGACCCCAAAACACGTCAAAAACACGCTAAAAAAGAACTGCATCACCCAAAAAACAGAAGAAAAGCCCAAATACATTGAATACATCCTAAAAGTCCCCTAAACCTACTTGAAGTTCTCCAAAACCCACAATCTACACTTTTCCACCATGATGACCAAAAAGAACCCAACTAAAACCAAACGGAGACCCCAAAACATGTCAAAAACACTCCAAACAAGAACGGCATCACCCCCAAAAACGAAAGAAAATGCCCCAAAACCATGGATCCACCCCAAAACCACCCTAAACCTACCTGATGTTCTCCAAAACCCACAATTTAACTTTTCCAACACCATGACCACGGAAAACCCAACAAAACCCAACGGAGACCACAAAACACCTCAAAAACACCCCAAAAAAGAACTGCATCACCCCAAAAAAGAGAAGAAAACCCCAAATACCATAGATCCACCCCAAAAGTCCCCCTAAACCTACCTGATGTTCTCCAAAACCCACAATTTAACATGTTCCTCCATGATGACCACGGAAAACCCAACGAAACCCAATGGAGACCCCAAAACACGTCAAAAACACCCCAAAAAAGAACTGCATCACCCCAAAAAACAGAAGAAAAACCCATATACTATGAATCCACTCCAAAAGACCCCCTAAACCTACCTGATGTTCTCCAAAACCCACAATCTACACTTTTCTACCACGATGACAACGGAAAACCCAACAAAACCCAACGGAGACCACAAAACACGTCAAAAACACCCCAAAAAAGAACTGCATCACACCAAAAAACAGAAGAAAACCCCAAATACCATAGATCCACCACAAAAGTCCTCCTAAACCTACCTGAAGTTCTCCAAAACCCACAATCTAAACTTTTCCACCATGATGACCACGGAAAACACAACGAAACCCAACGGAGACCCCAAAACACGTCAAAAACACCCCCAAAAAAGAACGGGTTCACTCCAAAAACCGAAGAAAAACCTAAAAAACAGAAGAAATCCCCTAAAACCATAGATTCACCCCAAAACAACCCTAAACCTACCTGATGTTCTCCAAAACACACAATTTGCAATTTTACACCATGATGACCAACGAGAACCTAACTAAAACCAAATGGAGACCCCAAAACATGTCAAAAACACGCTAAAAAAGGAACTGCATCACCCCCATAAAAAAAAGAAAAGCCCAAATACCATGAGTCCAGCCCAAAAGTCCCCAAAACCTACCTGAAGTTCTCCAAAACCCACACTCTACACTTTTCCACCACGATGACTACGGAAAACACAACGAAACCCAACGGAGACCACAAAACACGTCAAATACACTCGAAACAAGAACGGCATCACCCCCAAAAACGAAAGAAAATCCCCCAAAACCATGGATCCACCCCAAAACCACCCTAAACCTACCTGATGTTCTCCAAAACCCACAATTAAACCTGTTCCTCCATGATGACCACGGAAAACCCAACGAAACACAACGGAGACCCCAAAACACGTCAAAAACACACCAAAAAGAACGGGATCACCCCCAAAAACGAAAGACAATCCCCCAAAACGATGGATCCACCCCAAAACCACCCTAAAACTACCTGATGTTCTCCTAAATGTACAATCCACTCCCAACCACCAGAAAACCCAATGGAAACCCAACAAAAGCCAACGGAGACCCCAAAACACGTCAAAAACACCCCAAAAAAGAACTGCATCACCCCAAAAAACAGAAGAAAACCCCATATACCATGAATCCACCCCAAAAGACCCCCTAAATCTACCTGATGTTCTCCAAAACCCACAATCTACACTTTTCCACCACGATGACCACGGAAAACCCAACGAAACCCAACGGAGACCCCAAAACACGTCATAAACACCCCAAACAAAACAGAATCACCCCAAAACTGGAAGAAAATACCAAATACAATAGATCCACCCCAAAACCACCCTAAACCTACCTGATGTTCTCCTCAATGTACAATCCACTCCCAACCACCAGAAAACCCAATGGAAACCCAACAAAACCCAACGGAGACCCCAAAACACGTCAAAAACACCCCAAAAAAGAACTGGATTAGAAAAAAAAAAAAAAAAAAACAAACTATGAATTTCCCCCAAAACCAGCCTAAACTCACCTGATCTTCTCCAAATCCCACATTTCACTCCCATTCACAATCATGACCAACAAGAACCCAACGAAAACACATGAAGAACACAAAACACCTCAAAACCACCCCACAATCAAAACAAAACCCAACGGAGAACCCAAAACACGTCAACAACACCCAGAATAGAACGGGACCACCCCAAAACAGAAGAAAACCATATAAAACAGAGGAAATCCCCCAAAACCATAGATTCAACCCCAAAAAAACTTAAACTCACCTGATGTTCTCCAAAACCCACAATCTACATTTTTCTACCACGATGACAACGGAAAACCAAACAAAACCCAAAGGAGACCCCGAAACAAATCAAAAAAAAAAAAAAAACAAAAAAGAACTGTATCACCCCAAAAAACAGAAGAAAACCCCATATACCATAGATCCACCACAAAAGTCCCCCTAAAACTATATGAAGTTCTCCAAAACCCACAATCTACACTTTTCCACCATGATGACCACGGAAAACACAACGAAACCCAACGGAGACCCCAAAACACGTCAAAAACACCTCCAAAAAAGAACGGGATCACTCCAAAAAACGAAGAAAACCCTAAAAACCAGAAGAAATCCCCTAAAACCATAGATTCACCCCAAAACAACCCTAAACCTACCTGATGTTCTCCAAAACACACAATTTGCAATTTTACACCATGATGACTAACGAGAACCTAACTAAAACCAAACGGAGACCCCAAAACACGTCAAAAATACACCAAAAAGAACGGGATCACCCCCAGAAACGATAGAAAATCCCCCAAAACGATGGATCCACCCCAAAACCACCCTAAACCTACCTGATGTTCTCCAAAACCCACAATTTAACATGTTCCTCCATGATGACCACGGAAAACCCAACGAAACCCAATGGAGACCCCAAAACACCTCAAAAACACCCCAAAAAAGAACTGCATCACCCAAAAAACAGAAGAAAAACCCATATACTATGAATCCACTCCAAAAGACCCCCTAAACCTACCTGATGTTCTCCAAAACCCACAATCTACACTTTTCCACCACGATGACAACGGAAAACCCAACAAAACCCAACGGAGACCACAAAACACGTCAAAAACACCCCAAAAAAGAACTGCATCACACCAAAAAACAGAAGAAAACCCCAAATACCATAGATCCACCACAAAAGTCCTCCTAAACCTACCTGAAGTTCTCCAAAACCCACAATCTAAACTTTTCCACCATGATGACCACGGAAAACACAACGAAACCCAACGGAGACCCCAAAACACGTCAAAAACACCCCCAAAAAAGAACGGGTTCACTCCAAAAACCGAAGAAAAACCTAAAAAACAGAAGAAATCCCTAAAACCATAGATTCACCCCAAAACAACCCTAAACCTACCTGATGTTCTCCAAAACACACAATTTGCAATTTTACACCATGATGACCAACGAGAACCTAACTAAAACCAAATGGAGACCCCAAAACATGTCAAAAACACGCTAAAAAAGGAACTGCATCACCCCCATAAAAAAAAGAAAAGCCCAAATACCATGAGTCCAGCCCAAAAGTCCCCAAAACCTACCTGAAGTTCTCCAAAACCCACACTCTACACTTTTCCACCACGATGACTACGGAAAACACAACGAAACCCAACGGAGACCAAAAAACACGTCAAATACACTCGAAACAAGAACGGCATCACCCCCAAAAACGAAAGAAAATCCCCCAAAACCATGGATCCACCCCAAAACCACCCTAAACCTACCTGATGTTCTCCAAAACCCACAATTAAACCTGTTCCTCCATGATGACCACGGAAAACCCAACGAAACACAACGGAGACCCCAAAACACGTCAAAAACACACCAAAAAGAACGGGATCACCCCCAAAAACGAAAGACAATCCCCCAAAACGATGGATCCACCCCAAAACCACCCTAAAACTACCTGATGTTCTCCTAAATGTACAATCCACTCCCAACCACCAGAAAACCCAATGGAAACCCAACAAAAGCCAACGGAGACCCCAAAACACGTCAAAAACACCCCAAAAAAGAACTGCATCACCCCCAAAAAACAGAAGAAAACCCCATATACCATGAATCCACCCCAAAAGACCCCCTAAATCTACCTGATGTTCTCCAAAACCCACAATCTACACTTTTCCACCACGATGACCACGGAAAACCCAACGAAACCCAACGGAGACCCCAAAACACGTCATAAACACCCCAAACAAAACAGAATCACCCCAAAACTGGAAGAAAATACCAAATACAATAGATCCACCCCAAAACCACCCTAAACCTACCTGATGTTCTCCTCAATGTACAATCCACTAGCAACCACCAGAAAACCCAATGGAAACCCAACAAAACCCAACGGAGACCCCAAAACACCTCAAAAATTTCCCAAAAAAGAACGGGACCACCCCAAGAAACAGAAGGAAACCCCAAAAAACATGACTCTGCCCCAAAAGTCCCCCTAAACCTACCTGACGCTCTCCAAAAACCCACAATTTACACTTTTCCACCATGATGACCAACAAGAAAGCAACTAAAACCAAAAGGAGACCCCAAAACACATCAAAAACACGCCAAAAAAGAACTGCATCACCCAAAAAACAGAAGAAAAGCCCAAATACCATGAATCCACCCCAAAACTCCCCCTAAACATACCTGATGCTCTCCAATAACCCACAATTTTCACTTTTCCACCATGATGACCAACAAGAACCCAACTAAAACCCAACGGAGACGCCAAAACACGTCAAAAACACGCCAAAAAAGGAACAGGATCACCCAAAAAACAGAAGAAAACCCCATATACCATGAATCCACCCCAAAAATCCCCCTAAACCTACCTGAAGCTCTCCAAAACCCACAATCTACACTTTTCCACGACCATGACCACGGAAAAACAAACAAAACCCAACGGAGACCCCCAAACACGTCAAAAACACCCCAAACAAGAACGGGATCACCCCCAAAAACGAAAGAAAATCCCCCAAAACCATGGATCCACCCCAAAACCACCCTAAACCTACCTGATGTTCTCCTAAATGTACAATCTAATCCCAACCACCAGAAAACCCAATGGAAAGCCAACAAAGCCCAACGGAGACCCCAAAACACGTCAAAAACAACCCAAAAAAGGACAGGATCAACACAAAAAATGAAAGAAAACACCAAAAGCCATACATCCATCCCAAAAGTCCGCCTAAACTTACCTGATGTTCTCCAAATCCCAAAATCCACTCCCAACCACCAGAAAAACCATTAGGAACTCAACGAAACGCAACAGAAACGCCAAAACACCTCAAAAACACCACAAAAGCGAAACGGAAAAGAAGAAAAAACGTGATTTAACCCCCAAATAACCCTTAAACCTACCTGATGTTCTCCTAAATGTACAATCCACTCCCAACCACCAGAAAACCCAATGGAAACCCAACAAAACCCAACGGAGACCCCAAAACACGTCAAAAACACCCCCAAAAAAGAACGGGATCACTCCAAAAACAGAAGAAAACCCTAAAAAACAGAAGAAATCCCCCAAAACCATAGATTCACACCAAAAAAGAATAGAATCACCCCAAAAAAAAAACGAAAGAAAACCCCAAATACAATAGATCCACCACAAAACAACCCTAAACATACCTGATGTTCTCCAAAACCCACAATTTACAATTTTCCACCATGATGACCAACGAGAACGCAACAAAACCCAATGGAGACCACAAAACACCTCAAAAATTTCCCAAAAAAGAACGGGACCACCCCAGAAACAGAAGAAAACCCCAAATACCATAGATCCACCACAAAAGTCCCCCTAAACCTACCTGAAGTTCTCCAAAACCCACAATCTACACATTTCCAACATGATGACCAAGGAAAACCCAACGAAACCCATCAGAGACCCCAAAACACGTTAAAAACTCACCAAACAAGAACGGAATCACCCCCAAAACTAGCAGAAAATCCCAAATACAATAGATCCACCCCAAAACCACCCTAAACCTACCTGATGTTCTCCTAAACGTACAATCCACTCCCAACCACCAGAAAACCCAATGGAAACCCAACGAAACCCAACGGGGACTCCAAAACACGTCAAAAACACACCAAAAAGAACGGGATCACCACCAAAAACGACAGAAAATCCCATAAAACCATGGATCCACCCCAAAACCACCCTAAACCTACCTGATGTTCTCCAAAACACACAATTTACAATTTTCCACCATGATGACCACCGAAAACCCAACGAAACCCAGTGGAGACCACAAAACACGTCAAAAACACCCCAAAAAAGAACTGCATCACCCCAAAAAACAGAAGAAAACCCCAAATACCATGAATCCACCACATAATTCCCAATAAACCTACCTGATGTTCTCCAAAACCCACAATCTACACTTTTCCACCATGATGACCACGGAAAACCCAACGAAACCCAACGGAGACCCCAAAACTCGTCATAAACACCCCAAACAAAACAGAATCACCCCAAAACTGGAAGAAAATACCAAATACAATAGATCCACCCCAAAACCACCCTAAACCTACCTGATGTTCTCCTCAATGTACAATCCACTCCCAACCACCAGAAAACCCAATGGAAACCCAACAAAACCCAACGGAGACCCCAAAACACGTCAAAAACACCCCAAAAAAGAACTGGATTAGAAAAAAAAAAAAAAAAAAAAAAAAAACTATGAATTTCCCCCCAAAACCAGCCTAAACTCACCTGATCTTCTCCAAATCCCACATTTCACTCCCATTCACAATCATGACCAACAAGAACCCAACGAAAACACATGAAGAACACAAAACACCTCAAAACCACCCCACAATCAAAACAAAACCCAACGGAGAACCCAAAACACGTCAACAACACCCCAGAATAGAACGGGACCACCCCAAAAACAGAAGAAAACCATATAAAACAGAGGAAATCCCCCAAAACCATAGATTCAACCCCAAAAAAACTTAAACTCACCTGATGTTCTCCAAAACCCACAATCTACATTTTTCTACCACGATGACAACGGAAAACCAAACAAAACCCAACGGAGACCCCGAAACACGTCAAAAAAAAAAAAACAAAAAAGAACTGCATCACCCCAAAAAACAGAAGAAAACCCCATATACCATAGATCCACCACAAAAGTCCCCCTAAAACTATATGAAGTTCTCCAAAACCCACAATCTACACTTTTCCACCATGATGACCACGGAAAACACAACGAAACCCAACGGAGACCCCAAAACACGTCAAAAACACCCCAAAAAAGAACTGCATCACCCCAAAAAAAAACAGAAGAAAACCCCAAATACAATAGATCCACCCCTAATGTCCCCCTAAACCTACCTGATGTTCTCCAAATCCCAAAGTCCACTCCCAACCACCAGAAAACCCATTAGGAACTCAACGAAACGCAACGGAAACACCAAAACACCTCAAAAACACCCCAGAAGCGAACAGGATCAGAAGAAAAAACGTGATTTAACCCCCAAATAACCCTTAAACCTACCTGATGTTCTCCTAAATGTACAATCCACTCCCAACCACCAGAAAACCCAATGGAAACCCAACAAAACCCAACGGAGACCCCAAAACACGTCAAAAACACCCCCAAAAAGAACGGGATCACTCCAAAAACAGAAGAAAACCCTAAAAAACAGAAGAAATCCCCCAAAACCATAGATTCACCCCAAAAAAGAACAGGATCACCCCAAAAAAATGAAAGAAAAAGCCAAATACCATAGATCCACACCAAAAAACCCCTAAACCTACCTGATGTTCTCCAAAACCCACAATTTACAATTTTACACCATGATGACCAACGAGAACGCAACAAAACCCAACGGAGACCCCCAAACACCTCAAAAATTTCCCAAAAAAGAACGGGACCACCCCAAGAAACAGAAGGAAACCCCAAAAAACATGACTCTGCCCCAAAAGTCCCCCTAAACCTACCTGATGCTCTCCAAAAACCCACAATTTACACTTTTCCACCATGATGACCAACAAGAAACCAACTAAAACCCAACGGAGACGCCAAAACACGTCAAAAACAACCCAAAAAAGGACAGGATCAACACAAAAAATGAAAGAAAACACCAAAAGCCATACATCCATCCCAAAAGTCCGCCTAAACTTACCTGATGTTCTCCAAATCCCAAAATCCACTCCCAACCACCAGAAAACCCATTAGGAACTCAACGAAACGCAACAGAAACGCCAAAACACCTCAAAAACACCACAAAAGCGAAACGGAAAAGAAGAAAAAACGTGATTTAACCCCCAAATAACCCTTAAACCTACCTGATGTTCTCCTAAATGTACAATCCACTCCCAACCACCAGAAAACCCAATGGAAACCCAACAAAACCCAACGGAGACCCCAAAACACGTCAAAAACACCCCCAAAAAAGAACGGGATCACTCCAAAAACAGAAGAAAACCCTAAAAAACAGAAGAAATCCCCCAAAACCATAGATTCACACCAAAAAGGAATAGAATCACCCCCAAAAAAAAACGAAAGAAAACCCCAAATACAATAGATCCACCACAAAACAACCCTAAACATACCTGATGTTCTCCAAAACACACAATTTACAATTTTCCACCATGATGACCAACGAGAACGCAACAAAACCCAATGGAGACCACAAAACACCTCAAAAATTTCCCAAAAAAGAACGGGACCACCCCAGAAACAGAAGAAAACCCCAAATACCATAGATCCACCACAAAAGTCCCCCTAAACCTACCTGAAGTTCTCCAAAACCCACAATCTACACATTTCCAACATGATGACCAAGGAAAACCCAACGAAACCCATCAGAGACCCCAAAACACGTTAAAAACTCACCAAACAAGAACGGAATCACCCCCAAAACTAGCAGAAAATCCCAAATACAATAGATCCACCCCAAAACCACCCTAAACCTACCTGATGTTCTCCTAAACGTACAATCCACTCCCAACCACCAGAAAACCCAATGGAAACCCAACGAAACCCAACGGGGACTCCAAAACACGTCAAAAACACACCAAAAAGAACGGGATCACCACCAAAAACGACAGAAAATCCCATAAAACCATGGATCCACCCCAAAACCACCCTAAACCTACCTGATGTTCTCCAAAACACACAATTTACAATTTTCCACCATGATGACCACCGAAAACCCAACGAAACCCAGTGGAGACCACAAAACACGTCAAAAACACCCCAAAAAAGAACTGCATCACCCCAAAAAACAGAAGAAAACCCCAAATACCATGAATCCACCACATAATTCCCAATAAACCTACCTGATGTTCTCCAAAACCCACAATCTACACTTTTCCACCATGATGACCACGGAAAACCCAACGAAACCCAACGGAGACCCCAAAACTCGTCATAAACACCCCAAACAAAACAGAATCAACCCCAAAACTGGAAGAAAATACCAAATACAATAGATCCACCCCAAAACCACCCTAAACCTACCTGATGTTCTCCTCAATGTACAATCCACTCCCAACCACCAGAAAACCCAATGGAAACCCAACAAAACCCAACGGAGACCCCAAAAACACGTCAAAAACACCCCAAAAAAGAACTGGATTAGAAAAAAAAAAAAAAAAAAAAAAAAAACTATGAATTTCCCCCAAAACCAGCCTAAACTCACCTGATCTTCTCCAAATCCCACATTTCACTCCCATTCACAATCATGACCAACAAGAACCCAACGAAAACACATGAAGAACACAAAACACCTCAAAACCACCCCACAATCAAAACAAAACCCAACGGAGAACCCAAAACACGTCAACAACACCCCAGAATAGAACGGGACCACCCCAAAAACAGAAGAAAACCATATAAAACAGAGGAAATCCCCCAAAACCATAGATTCACCCCCCAAAAAAACTTAAACTCACCTGATGTTCTCCAAAACCCACAATCTACATTTTCTACCACGATGACAACGGAAAACCAAACAAAACCCAACGGAGACCCCGAAACACGTCAAAAAAAAAAAAAAACAAAAAAGAACTGCATCACCCCCAAAAACAGAAGAAAACCCCATATACCATAGATCCACCACAAAAGTCCCCCTAAAACTATATGAAGTTCTCCAAAACCCACAATCTACACTTTTCCACCATGATGACCACGGAAAACACAACGAAACCCAACGGAGACCCCAAAAACACGTCAAAAACACCCCAAAAAAGAACTGCATCACCCCAAAAAAAACAGAAGAAAACCCCAAATACAATAGATCCACCCCTAATGTCCCCCTAAACCTACCTGATGTTCTCCAAATCCCAAAGTCCACTCCCAACCACCAGAAAACCCATTAGGAACTCAACAAAAAGCAACGGAAACACCAAAACACCTCAAAAACACCCCAGAAGCGAACAGGATCAGAAGAAAAAACGTGATTTAACCCCCAAATAACCCTTAAACCTACCTGATGTTCTCCTAAATGTACAATCCACTCCCAACCACCAGAAAACCCAATGGAAACCCAACAAAACCCAACGGAGACCCCAAAACACGTCAAAAACACCCCCAAAAAGAACGGGATCACTCCAAAAGCAGAAGAAAACCCTAAAAAACAGAAGAAATCCCCCAAAACCATAGATTCACCCCAAAAAAGAACAGGATCACCCAAAAAAATGAAAGAAAAAGCCAAATACCATAGATCCACACCAAAAAACCCCTAAACCTACCTGATGTTCTCCAAAACCCACAATTTACAATTTTACACCATGATGACCAACGAGAACGCAACAAAACCCAACGGAGACCCCCAAACACCTCAAAAATTTCCCAAAAAAGAACGGGACCACCCAAGAAACAGAAGGAAACCCCAAAAACATGACTCTGCCCCAAAAGTCCCCCTAACCTACCTGATGCTCTCCAAAAACCCACAATTTACACTTTTCCACCATGATGACCAACAAGAAACCAACTAAAACCCAACGAGACGCCAAAACACGTCAAAAACACGCCAAAAAAAGGAACAGGATCACCCAAAAAACAGAAGAAAACCCCATATACCATGAATCCACCCCAAAACTCCCCCTAAACATACCTGATGCTCTCCAATAACCCACAATTTTCACTTTTCCACCATGATGACCAACAAGAACCCAACTAAAACCCACGGAGACGCCAAAACACGTCAAAAACACGCCAAAAAAGGAACAGGATCACCCAAAAAACAGAAGAAAACCCCATATACCATGAATCCACACAAAAATCCCCCTAAACCTACCTGAAGCTCTCCAAAACCCACAATCTACACTTTTCCACGACCATGACCACGGAAAAACAAACAAAACCCAACGGAGACCCCCAAACACGTCAAAAACACCCCAAACAAGAACGGGATCACCCCCAAAAACGAAAGAAAATCCCCCAAAACCATGGATCCACCCCAAAACCACCCTAAACCTACCTGATGTTCTCCTAAATGTACAATCCAATCCCAACCACAGAAAACCCAATGGAAAGCCAACAAAGCCCAACGGAGACGCCAAACACGTCAAAAACAACCCCAAAAAAGGACAGGATCAACACAAAAAATGAAAGAAAACACCAAAAGCCATACATCCATCCCAAAAGTCCGCCTAAACTTACCTGATGTTCTCCAAATCCCAAAATCCACTCCCAACCACCAGAAAACCCATTAGGAACTCAACGAAACGCAACAGAAACGCCAAAACACCTCAAAAACACCACAAAAGCGAAACGGAAAAGAAGAAAAAACGTGATTTAACCCCCAAATAACCCTTAAACCTACCTGATGTTCTCCTAAATGTACAATCCACTCCCAACCACCAGAAAACCCAATGGAAACCCAACAAAACCCAACGGAGACCCCAAAACACGTCAAAAACACCCCAAAAAAGAACGGGATCACTCCAAAAACAGAAGAAAACCCTAAAAAACAGAAGAAATCCCCCAAAACCATAGATTCACACCAAAAAAGAATAGAATCACCCCAAAAAAAAAAACGAAAGAAAACCCCAAATACAATAGATCCACCACAAAACAACCCTAAACATACCTGATGTTCTCCAAAACCCACAATTTACAATTTTCCACCATGATGACCAACGAGAACGCAACAAAACCCAATGGAGACCACAAAACACCTCAAAAATTTCCCAAAAAAGAACGGGACCACCCCAGAAACAGAAGAAAACCCCAAATACCATAGATCCACCACAAAAGTCCCCCTAAACCTACCTGAAGTTCTCCAAAACCCACAATCTACACATTTCCAACATGATGACCAAGGAAAACCCAACGAAACCCATCAGAGACCCCAAAACACGTTAAAAACTCACCAAACAAGAACGGAATCACCCCAAAACTAGCAGAAAATCCCAAATACAATAGATCCACCCCAAAACCACCCTAAACCTACCTGATGTTCTCCTAAACGTACAATCCACTCCCAACCACCAGAAAACCCAATGGAAACCCAACGAAACCCAACGGGGACTCCAAAACACGTCAAAAACACACCAAAAAGAACGGGATCACCACCAAAAACGACAGAAAATCCCATAAAACCATGGATCCACCCCAAAACCACCCTAAACCTACCTGATGTTCTCCAAAACACACAATTTACAATTTTCCACCATGATGACCACCGAAAACCCAACGAAACCCAGTGGAGACCACAAAACACGTCAAAAACACCCCAAAAAAGAACTGCATCACCCCAAAAAACAGAAGAAAACCCCAAATACCATGAATCCACCACATAATTCCCAATAAACCTACCTGATGTTCTCCAAAACCCACAATCTACACTTTTCCACCATGATGACCACGGAAAACCCAACGAAACCCAACGGAGACCCCAAAACTCGTCATAAACACCCCAAACAAAACAGAATCACCCCCAAAACTGGAAGAAAATACCAAATACAATAGATCCACCCCAAAACCACCCTAAACCTACCTGATGTTCTCCTCAATGTACAATCCACTCCCAACCACCAGAAAACCCAATGGAAACCCAACGAAACCCAACGGAGACCCCAAAACACGTCAAAAACACCCCAAAAAAGAACTGGATTAGAAAAAAAAAAAAAAAAAAAAAAAAACTATGAATTTCCCCCCAAAACCAGCCTAAACTCACCTGATCTTCTCCAAATCCCACATTTCACTCCCATTCACAATCATGACCAACAAGAACCCAACGAAAACACATGAAGAACACAAAACACCTCAAAACCACCCCACAATCAAAACAAAACCCAACGGAGAACCCAAAACACGTCAACAACACCCCAGAATAGAACGGGACCACCCCAAAAACAGAAGAAAACCATATAAAACAGAGGAAATCCCCCAAAACCATAGATTCAACCCCAAAAAAACTTAAACTCACCTGATGTTCTCCAAAACCCACAATCTACATTTTTCTACCACGATGACAACGGAAAACCAAACAAAACCCAACGGAGACCCGAAACACGTCAAAAAAAAAAAAACAAAAAAGAACTGCATCACCCCAAAAAACAGAAGAAAACCCCATATACCATAGATCCACCACAAAAGTCCCCCTAAAACTATATGAAGTTCTCCAAAACCCACAATCTACACTTTTCCACCATGATGACCACGGAAAACACAACGAAACCCAACGGAGACCCCAAAACACGTCAAAAACACCCCAAAAAAGAACTGCATCACCCCAAAAAAAAACAGAAGAAAACCCCAAATACAATAGATCCACCCCTAATGTCCCCCTAAACCTACCTGATGTTCTCCAAATCCCAAAGTCCACTCCCAACCACCAGAAAACCCATTAGGAACTCAACGAAACGCAACGGAAACACCAAAACACCTCAAAAAACACCCCAGAAGCGAACAGGATCAGAAGAAAAAACGTGATTTAACCCCCAAATAACCCTTAAACCTACCTGATGTTCTCCTAAATGTACAATCCACTCCCAACCACCAGAAAACCCAATGGAAACCCAACAAAACCCAACGGAGACCCCAAAACACGTCAAAAACACCCCCAAAAGAACGGGATCACTCCAAAAACAGAAGAAAACCCTAAAAAACAGAAGAAATCCCCCAAAACCATAGATTCACCCAAAAAAGAACAGGATCACCCCCAAAAAAATGAAAGAAAAAAGCCAAATACCATAGATCCACACCAAAAAACCCCTAAACCTACCTGATGTTCTCCAAAACCCACAATTTACAATTTTACACCATGATGACCAACGAGAACGAAACAAAACCCAACGGAGACCCCCAAACACCTCAAAAATTTCCCAAAAAAGAACGGGACCACCCCAAGAAACAGAAGGAAACCCCAAAAAACATGACTCTGCCCCAAAAGTCCCCCTAAACCTACCTGATGCTCTCCAAAAACCCACAATTTACACTTTTCCACCATGATGACCAACAAGAAACCAACTAAAACCCAACGGAGACGCCAAAACACGTCAAAAACAACCCAAAAAAGGACAGGATCAACACAAAAAAATGAAAGAAAACACCAAAAGCCATACATCCATCCCAAAAGTCCGCCTAAACTTACCTGATGTTCTCCAAATCCCAAAATCCACTCCCAACCACCAGAAAACCCATTAGGAACTCAACGAAACGCAACAGAAACGCCAAAACACCTCAAAAACACCACAAAAGCGAAACGGAAAAGAAGAAAAAACGTGATTTAACCCCAAATAACCCTTAAACCTACCTGATGTTCTCCTAAATGTACAATCCACTCCCAACCACCAGAAAACCCAATGGAAACCCAACAAAACCCAACGGAGACCCCAAAACACGTCAAAAACACCCCCAAAAAAGAACGGGATCACTCCAAAAACAGAAGAAAACCCTAAAAAACAGAAGAAATCCCCCAAAACCATAGATTCACACCAAAAAGGAATAGAATCACC
>NW_028136821.1:140000-154992 GCF_965140915.1 Aythya marila | reverse complement strand
GGTTTAGGGTGGTTTGGGGGTTGGATCCGTGCTTTTTGGGGTTTTCTTTCGTTTTGGGGGGTGATCCTGTTCTTGTTTGGGGTGTTTTTGACGTGTTTTTGGGTCTCCCTTGGGTTTCGTTGGGTTCTCGTCTTTCGTTAAGGTAAATGGAAGTGCATTTTTGGTTTTGGAGAAGATCAGGTGAGTTTAGGGTGGTTTGGGGGGAAAATTCATAGCTTTGGGTTTTTTTCTTCTTATCCAGTTCTTTTTTGTCGTGTTTTTGACGCGTTTTGGGGTCTCCGTTGGGTTTCGTTGGGTTTTCCGTGGTCATTATGGTGGAAAAGTTTAAATTGTTGGTTTTGGAGAACATCGGGTAGGTTTAGGGTGGTTTTGGGGTGGATCTATGGCTTTTGGTGTTTTCTTTCGTTTTTAGGGGTTATCCCGTTCTTGTTTGGGGTGTTTTTGACTTGTTTTGGGGTCTCCGTTGGGTTTCGTTGTGTTTTCCATGGTCATCATGGTGGAAAAGGGTAAATTGTGGGTTTTGGAGAACATCAGGTAGGTTTACGGTTGTTTTGGGGTGGATCTATGATTTTGAGGGATTTTCTTCCAATTTTGGGGGTGATCCCTTTCTTTTCTGGGGTGTTTTTGACGTGTTTTGGGGTCTCCTTTGGGTTTTCGTTTGGTTCATGTTGGTCATCATGGTGAAAAAGCGTAAATTGTGGCTTTTGGAGAACATCAGGTAGGTTTAGGGGGACTTTTGGTGTGGATCTATGGCTTTTGGGGTTTTCTTTCGTTTTTAGGGGTTATCCTGTTCTTTTTTGGGGTGTTTTTGACGTGTTTTGTGGTCTCCCTTGGGCTTCGTTGGGTTTTCCGTGGTCATCATGGTGGAAAAGGGTAAATTGTAGGTTTTAGAGAACATCGGGTAGTTTTAGGGTGGCTTTAGGGTGGATCTATGGTTTTGGGGGATTTCTTCTGTTTTTTAGGGTTTTCTTCTGTTTTTGGGGTGGTCCCGATCTTTTCTGGGGTGTTTCTAATGTGTTTTGGGTTCTCTGTTGCATTTGTTTTGATTGTACTGTGGTTTTGAGGTGTTTTGGGTTCTTCATTGGTTTTCGTTGGGTTCTTGTTTGTCATTATGGTGAATGGGAGTGAAATGTCGATTTGGAGAAGATCAGGTGAGTTTAGGGTGGTTTTGCGGGGAAATTCATAGTTTTTGTTTTTGTTTTTGTTTTTTTCTTCTGATCCAGTTGTTTTTTGGGGTGTTTTTGACGTGTTTTGGGGTCTCCTTTGGGTTTTCGTTTGGTTCATGTTGGTCATCATGGTGAAAAAGCGTAAATTGTGGCTTTTGGAGAACATCAGGTAGGTTTAGGGGGACTTTTGGTGTGGATCTATGGCTTTTGGGGTTTTCTTTCGTTTTTAGGGGTTATCCTGTTCTTTTTTGGGGTGTTTTTTGACGTGTTTTGTGGTCTCCCTTGGGCTTCGTTGGGTTTTTCGTGGTCATCATGGTGGAAAATATTAAATTGTGGGTTTTGTAGAACATCAGGTGAGTTTAAGGTTTTTTGGGGGGTGAATCTATGGTTTTGGGGGATTTCTTCTGTTTTTTTAGGGTTTTCTTCTGGTTTTGGGGTGGTCCCGATCTTTTCTGGGGTGTTTTTGACGTGTTTTGGGTTCTCCGTTGCGTTTTGTTTTGTTCTTGTTGGTCATTATGTTAAATAGGAGTGGATTGTGGGTTTTGGAGAAGATCAGGTAGGTTTATGTTTTTTTGGGGGTGAAATCATGGCATTTTGTTATTTTTTTTTTAGGATCTGGGTTGATTTTGGGGTTATTTTGAGGTGTTTTGGGGTTTCCCTTTCGTTTCGTTGAGTTCCTAATGGGTTTTATGGTGGTTGGGAGTGGACTTTGGGATTTGGAGAACATCAGGTAGGTTTAGGGTGGTTTGGGGATTGGATCCGTGCTTTTTGGGGTTTTCTTTCGTTTTGGGGGGTGATCCTGTTCTTGTTTGGGGTGTTTTTGACGTGTTTTTGGGTCTCCCTTGGGTTTCGTTGGGTTCTCGTCTGTCGTTAAGGTAAATGGAAGTGCATTTTTGGTTTTGGAGAAGATCAGGTGAGTTTAGGGTGGTTTGGGGGGAAAATTCATAGCTTTGGGTTTTTTTCTTCTTATCCAGTTCTTTTTTGTCGTGTTTTTGACGCGTTTTGGGGTCTCCGTTGGGTTTCGTTGGGTTTTCCGTGGTCATTATGGTGGAAAAGTTTAAATTGTTGGTTTTGGAGAACATCGGGTAGGTTTAGGGTGGTTTTGGGGTGGATCTATGGCTTTTGGTGTTTTCTTTCGTTTTTAGGGGTTATCCCGTTCTTGTTTGGGGTGTTTTTGACTTGTTTTGGGGTCTCCGTTGGGTTTTGTTGTGTTTTCCATGGTCATCATGGTGGAAAAGGGTAAATTGTGGGTTTTGGAGAACATCAGGTAGGTTTACGGTTGTTTTGGGGTGGATCTATGATTTTGAGGGATTTTCTTCCAATTTTGGGGGTGATCCCTTTCTTTTCTGGGGTGTTTTTGACGTGTTTTGGGGTCTCCTTTGGGTTTTCGTTTGGTTCATGTTGGTCATCATGGTGAAAAAGCGTAAATTGTGGCTTTTGGAGAACATCAGGTAGGTTTAGGGGGACTTTTGGTGTGGATCTATGGCTTTTGGGGTTTTCTTTCGTTTTTAGGGGTTATCCTGTTCTTTTTTGGGGTGTTTTTGACGTGTTTTGTGGTCTCCCTTGGGCTTCGTTGGGTTTTCCGTGGTCATCATGGTGGAAAAGGGTAAATTGTAGGTTTTAGAGAACATCGGGTAGTTTTAGGGTGGCTTTAGGGTGGATCTATGGTTTTGGGGGATTTCTTCTGTTTTTTAGGGTTTTCTTCTGTTTTTGGGGTGGTCCCGATCTTTTCTGGGGTGTTTCTAATGTGTTTTGGGTTCTCTGTTGCATTTGTTTTGATTGTACTGTGGTTTTGAGGTGTTTTGGGTTCTTCATTGGTTTTCGTTGGGTTCTTGTTTGTCATTATGGTGAATGGGAGTGAAATGTCGATTTGGAGAAGATCAGGTGAGTTTAGGGTGGTTTTGCGGGGAAATTCATAGTTTTTGTTTTTGTTTTTGTTTTTGTTTTTGATCCAGTTCTTTGTTGGGGTGTTTTTGACGTGTTTTGGGGTCTCCTTTGGTTTTTCGTTTGGTTCATGTTGGTCATCATGGTGAAAAAGCGTAAATTGTGGCTTTTGGAGAACATCAGGTAGGTTTAGGGGGACTTTTGGTGTGGATCTATGGCTTTTGGGGTTTTCTTTCGTTTTTAGGGGTTATCCTGTTCTTTTTTGGGGTGTTTTTGACGTGTTTTGTGGTCTCCCTTGGGCTTCGTTGGGTTTTCCGTGGTCATCATGGTGGAAAAGGGTAAATTGTAGGTTTTAGAGAACATCGGGTAGTTTTAGGGTGGCTTTAGGGTGGATCTATGGTTTTGGGGGATTTCTTCTGTTTTTTAGGGTTTTCTTCTGTTTTTGGGGTGGTCCCGATCTTTTCTGGGGTGTTTCTAATGTGTTTTGGGTTCTCTGTTGCATTTGTTTTGATTGTACTGTGGTTTTGAGGTGTTTTGGGTTCTTCATTGGTTTTCGTTGGGTTCTTGTTTGTCATTATGGTGAATGGGAGTGAAATGTCGATTTGGAGAAGATCAGGTGAGTTTAGGGTGGTTTTGCGGGGAAATTCATAGTTTTTGTTTTTGTTTTTGTTTTTGTTTTTGATCCAGTTCTTTGTTGGGGTGTTTTTGACGTGTTTTGGGGTCTCCTTTGGTTTTTCGTTTGGTTCATGTTGGTCATCATGGTGAAAAAGCGTAAATTGTGGCTTTTGGAGAACATCAGGTAGGTTTAGGGGGACTTTTGGTGTGGATCTATGGCTTTTGGGGTTTTCTTTCGTTTTTAGGGGTTATCCTGTTCTTTTTTGGGGTGTTTTTGACGTGTTTTGTGGTCTCCCTTGGGCTTCGTTGGGTTTTTCGTGGTCATCATGGTGGAAAATATTAAATTGTGGGTTTTGTAGAACATCAGGTGAGTTTAAGGTTTTTTGGGGGGTGAATCTATGGTTTTGGGGGATTTCTTCTGTTTTTTTAGGGTTTTCTTCTGGTTTTGGGGTGGTCCCGATCTTTTCTGGGGTGTTTTTGACGTGTTTTGGGTTCTCCGTTGCGTTTTGTTTTGTTCTTGTTGGTCATTATGTTAAATAGGAGTGGATTGTGGGTTTTGGAGAAGATCAGGTAGGTTTATGGTTTTTTGGGGGTGAAATCATGGCATTTTGTTATTTTTTTTTTAGGATCTGGGTTGATTTTGGGGTTGTTTTGAGGTGTTTTGGGGTTTCCCTTTCGTTTCGTTGAGTTCCTAATGGGTTTTATGGTGGTTGGGAGTGGACTTTGGGATTTGGAGAACATCAGGTAGGTTTAGGGTGGTTTGGGGGTTGGATCCGTGCTTTTTGGGGTTTTCTTTCGTTTTGGGGGGTGATCCTGTTCTTGTTTGGGGTGTTTTTGACGTGTTTTTGGGTCTCCCTTGGGTTTCGTTGGGTTCTCGTCTTTCGTTAAGGTAAATGGAAGTGCATTTTTGGTTTTGGAGAAGATCAGGTGAGTTTAGGGTGGTTTGGGGGGAAAATTCATAGCTTTGGGTTTTTTTCTTCTTATCCAGTTCTTTTTTGTCGTGTTTTTGACGCGTTTTGGGGTCTCCGTTGGGTTTCGTTGGGTTTTCCGTGGTCATTATGGTGGAAAAGTTTAAATTGTTGGTTTTGGAGAACATCGGGTAGTTTTAGGGTGGTTTTGGGGTGGATCTATGGCTTTTGGTGTTTTCTTTCGTTTTTAGGGGTTATCCCGTTCTTGTTTGGGGTGTTTTTGACTTGTTTTGGGGTCTCCGTTGGGTTTTGTTGTGTTTTCCATGGTCATCATGGTGGAAAAGGGTAAATTGTGGGTTTTGGAGAACATCAGGTAGGTTTACGGTTGTTTTGGGGTGGATCTATGATTTTGAGGGATTTTCTTCCAATTTTGGGGGTGATCCCTTTCTTTTCTGGGGTGTTTTTGACGTGTTTTGGGGTCTCCTTTGGGTTTTCGTTTGGTTCATGTTGGTCATCATGGTGAAAAAGCGTAAATTGTGGCTTTTGGAGAACATCAGGTAGGTTTAGGGGGACTTTTGGTGTGGATCTATGGCTTTTGGGGTTTTCTTTCGTTTTTAGGGGTTATCCTGTTCTTTTTTGGGGTGTTTTTGACGTGTTTTGTGGTCTCCCTTGGGCTTCGTTGGGTTTTCCGTGGTCATCATGGTGGAAAAGGGTAAATTGTAGGTTGTAGAGAACATCGGGCAGTTTTAGGGTGGCTTTGGGCTGAATCTATGGTTTTGGGGGATTTCTTCTGTTTTTTAGGGTTTTCTTCTGTTTTTGGGGTGGTCCCGATCTTTTCTGGGGTGTTTCTAATGTGTTTTGGGTTCTCTGTTGCGTTTTGTTTTGATTGTACTGTGGTTTTGAGGTGTTTTGGGTTCTTCATTGGTTTTCGTTGGGTTCTTGTTTCTCATTATGGTGAATGGGAGTGAAATGTCGATTTGGAGAAGATCAGGTGAGTTTAGGGTGGTTTTGGGGGGAAACTCATGGTTTTTGTTTTATTTTTTTCTTCTGATCCAGTTGTTTTTTGGGGTGTTTTTGACGTGTTTTGAGGTCTGCGTTGGGTTTCGTTGTGTTTTCCGTGGTCATTATGGTGGAAAAGTTTATATTGTTGGTTTTGGAGAACATCAGGTAGGTTTAGGGTGGTTTGGGGATTGGATCCGTGCTTTTTGGGGACTTTCTTTCAGTTTTGGGGGTGATGCTGTTCTTCTTTGGGGTGTTTTTGACGTGTTTTGGGGTCTCCGTTGGGTTTCGTTGGGTTTTCCGTGGTCATGGTGGTGGAAAAGTGAAAATTGCGGGTTTTGGAGAACATCAGGTAGGTTTATGGGGACTTTTGGGGTGGATTCCTTGTATTTGGGGTTTTCTTCTGTTTTTTGGGGGGTGATCGTTTTCTGTTTTGGGGTTTTTTTGATGTGTTTTGGCGTCTCTGTTGGGTTTCTTTGGTTTTCTGTGGTTATCATGATGGAAAAGTGTAAATTGTGGGTTTTGGAGAACATCAGGTATGTTAAGGGGGACTTTTGGGGTGGATTCATGGTATTTGGGGTTTTCTTCCAGTGTTGGGGTGATGCAGTTCTTCTTTGGGGTGTTTTTGACGTGTTTTGGGGTCTCTTTTAGGTTTCGTTGGGTTTTCCGTGGTCATCATGGTGGAAAAGTTTAAATTGTGGATTTTGGAGAACTTCAGTTAGTTTTAGGTGGACTTTCGGGGTGTATTCATGGTATTTGGGGTTTATTTCTCTTTTTTTGGGGTGATGCATTTTTTTGGGGGGGTGTTTTTGACGTGTTTTTTGGGTCTCTGTTGTGTTTTAGTTGGGTTTTAGTTGGTTATCATGGTGGAAAATGGTAAATTGTGGGTTTTGGAGTATATCATGTAGGTTTAGGGTGTTTTGGGGTTGGATCTATGACTTTTGGGATTTTTTTCATTTTGTAAGTTTTATCCCGTTCTTGTTTGGGGTGTTTTTGACTTGTTTTGGGGTCTCCGTTGGGTTTTGTTGGGTTTTCCGTGGTCGTTATGGTGGAAAAGTTTAAATTGTTGGTTTTGGAGGACATCAGGTAGGTTTAGGGTGGTTTTGGGGTGGATCTATGGTTTTGAGGGATTTTCTTCCAATTTTGGGGGTGATCCCTTTCTTTTTCGGGGTGTTTTTGACGTGTTTTGGGTTCTCCTTTGGTTTTTTGTTTGGTTCATGTTGGTCATCATGGTGAAAAAGCGTAAATTGTGGCTTTTGGAGAACATCAGGTAGGTTTAGGGTGGTTTTGGGATTGGATCCGTGCTTTTTGGGGTTTTTCTATCGTTTTTGGGGGTGATCCTGTTCTTGTTTGGGGTGCTTTTGACGTGTTTTGTGGTCTCCCTTGGGCTTTGTTAGGTTTTTCGTGGTCATCATGGTGGAAAATATTAAATTTTGGGTTTTGTAGAACATCAGGTGAGTTTAAGGTTTTTTGGGGGGTGAATCTATGGTATTGGGGGATTTCTTTTGTTTTTTAGGGTTTTCTTCTTTTTTTGGGGTGGTCCCGATCTTTTCTGGGGTGTTTCTAATGTGTTTTGGGTTCCCTGTTGCATTTTGTTTTGATTGTACTGTGGTTTTGAGGTGTTTTGGGTTCTTCATTGGTTTTCGTTGGGTTCTTGTTTCTCATTATGGTGAATGGGAGTGAAATGTCGATTTGGAGAAGATCAGGTGAGTTTAGGGTGGTTTTGGGGGGAAATTCATAGTTTTTGTTTTTGTTTTTGTTTTCTGATCCCTTTCTTTTCTGGGGTGTTTTTGACGTGTTTTGGGGTCTCCTTTGGTTTTTCGTTTGGTTCATGTTGGTCATCATGGTGAAAAAGCGTAAATTGTGGCTTTTGGAGAACATCAGGTAGGTTTAGGGGGACTTTTGGTGTGGATCTATGGCTTTTGGGGTTTTCTTTCGTTTTTAGGGGTTATCCTGTTCTTTTTTGTGGTGTTTTTGACGTGTTTTGTGGTCTCCCTTGGGCTTCGTTGGGTTTTTCGTGGTCATCATGGTGGAAAATATTAAATTGTGGGTTTTGTAGAACATCAGGTGAGTTTAAGGTTTTTTGGGGGGTGAATCTATGGTTTTGGGGGATTTCTTCTGTTTTTTTTAGGGTTTTCTTCTTTTTTTGGGGTGGTCCCGATCTTTTCTGGGTGTTTTTGGCGTGTTTTGGTTTCTCCGTTGCGTTTTGTTTTGTTCTTGTTGGTCATTATGTTAAATAGGAGTGGATTGTGGGTTTTGGAGAAGATCAGGTAGGTTTATGGTTTTTTGGGGGTGAAATCATGGCATTTTGTTGTTTTTTTTTTAGGATCTGGGTTGATTTTGGGGTTGTTTTGAGGTGTTTTGGGGTCTTCGTTGGGTTTCGTTGGGTTCTTGTTGGTCATGATGTTGAATGGGAGTGAAATGTGGGATTTGGAGAAGATCAGGTGAGTTTAGGGTGGTTTTCGGGGGAAATTCATGGTTTTTGTTTTATTTTTTTCTTCTGATCCTGTTGTTTTTTGGGGTGTTTTTGACTTGTTTTGGGGTTTCCCTTTCGTTTCGTTGAGTTCCTAATGGGTTTTATGGTGGTTGGGAGTGGACTTTGGGATTTGGAGAACATCAGGTAGGTTTAGGGTGGTTTGGGGATTGGATCCGTGCTTTTTGGGGTTTTCTTTCGTTTTGGGGGGTGATCCTGTTCTTGTTTGGGTTGTTTTTGACTTGTTTTTGGGTCTCCCTTGGGTTTCGTTAGGTTCTCGTCTGTCGTTAAGGTAAATGGAAGTGCATTTTTGGTTTTGGAGAAGATCAGGTGAGTTTAGGGTGGTTTGGGGGGAAAATTCATAGCTTTGGGTTTTTTTCTTCTTATCCAGTTCTTTTTTGGCGTGTTTTTGACGCGTTTTGGGGTCTCCGTTGGGTTTCGTTGGGTTTTCCGTGGTCATTATGGTGGAAAAGTTTAAATTGTTGTTTTTGGAGAACATCAGGTAGGTTTAGGGTGGTTTTGGGGTGGATCTATGGTTTTGGGGGATTTCTTCTGTTTTTTAGGGTTTTCTTCTGTTTTTGGGGTGGTCCCGATCTTTTCTGGGGTGTTTCTAATGTGTTTTGGGTTCTCTGTTGCATTTGTTTTGATTGTACTGTGGTTTTGAGATTTTTTGGGTTCTTCATTGGTTTTCGTTGGGTTCTTGTTTGTCATTATGGTGAATGGGAGTGAAATGTCGATTTGGAGAAGATCAGGTGAGTTTAGGGTGGTTTTGGGGGGAAATTCATGGTTTTTGTTTTATTTTTTTCTTCTGATCCAGTTGTTTTTTGGGGTGTTTTTGACGTGTTTTGAGGTCTGCGTTGGGTTTCGTTGTGTTTTCCGTGGTCATTATGGTGGAAAAGTTTATATTGTTGGTTTTGGAGAACATCAGGTAGGTTTAGGGTGGTTTGGGGATTGGATCCGTGCTTTTTGGGGACTTTCTTTCAGTTTTGGGGGTGATGCTGTTCTTCTTTGGGGTGTTTTTGACGTGTTTTGGGGTCTCCGTTGGGTTTCGTTGGGTTTTCCGTGGTCATGGTGGTGGAAAAGTGAAAATTGCGGGTTTTGGAGAACATCAGGTAGGTTTATGGGGACTTTTGGGGTGGATTCCTGGTATTTGGGGTTTTCTTCTGTTTTTTGGGGGGTGATCGTTTTCTGTTTTGGGTTTTTTTTGATGTGTTTTGGCGTCTCTGTTGGGTTTCTTTGGTTTTCTGTGGTTATCATGATGGAAAAGTGTAAATTGTGGGTTTTGGAGAACATCAGGTATGTTAAGGGGGACTTTTGGGGTGGATTCATGGTATTTGGGGTTTTCTTCCAGTGTTGGGGTGATGCAGTTCTTCTTTGGGGTGTTTTTGACGTGTTTTGGGGTCTCTTTTAGGTTTTGTTGGGTTTTCCGTGGTCATCATGGTGGAAAAGTTTAAATTGTTGATTTTGGAGAACTTCAGTTAGTTTTAGGTGGACTTTCGGGGTGTATTCATGGTATTTGGGGTTTATTTCTGGTTTTTGGGGTGATGCATTTTTTTGGGGGGGTGTTTTTGACGTGTTTTGGGGTCTCCGTTGTGTTTTAGTTGGGTTTTAGTTGGTTATCATGGTGGAAAATGGTAAATTGTGGGTTTTCGAGTATATCATGTAGGTTTAGGGTGTTTGGGGGTTGGATCTATGGCTTTTGGGTTTTCTTTCATTTTGTAAGTTTTATCCCGTTCTTGTTTGGGGTGTTTTTGACTTGTTTTGGGGTCTCCATTGGGTTTTGTTGGGTTTTCGTTTGGTTCTTCTTGTGGCTGGGAGTGAATTGTAACTTTAGGAGAACATCAGGTAGGTATAACGGTTTTTGGGGGGTTAAACAACGTTTTTTCTTCTGATTCGGTTCGCTTTTTTTTTTTTTTTTTTTTTTTTTTTTTGCCGTGTTTTAGGTTTTTTGTTTCATTTCGTTGAGTTCCTAATGGGTTTTATGGTGGTTGGGAGTTGACTTTGGGATTTGGAGAACATCAGGTAGGTTTAGGGTGGTTTTGGGATTGGATCCGTGCTTTTTGGCGATTTTCGTCCAGTTTTGGGGGTGATCCCGTTTTCTTTTGGGGTTTTTTTGACGTGTTTTGGGGTCTCCGTTGGGTTTCGTTGGGTTTTCCGAGGTCATCATGGTGGAAAAGTTTAAATTGCGGGTTTTGGAGAATATCATGTAGGTTTAGTGTGTTTTTGGGGTGGATCTATGGTATTTTTGGGTTTTCTTCTGTTTTTGGGCATTATCCCGGACTTGTTTGGGGTGTTTTTGACGTGTTTTGGGGTCTCCGTTGGGTTTTGTTAGGTTTCCATTGGTTTTTCTGGTGGTTGGGAGTGGATTGTACATTTAGGAGAACATCAGGTAGGTTTAAGGGTTTTTTGGAGGTTAAATCACGTTTTTTCTTCTGATTCGGTTCGCTTTTGGGGTGTTTTTGAGGTGTTTTGGGGTTTCCGTTGCGTTTCGTTGAGTTTTGAGAAATTGACAAATCTTTGAAGTCCCTTTTGATTGCTCGCAGGCTATGCATTGCCACTCCTTCTCCTCCCAGATATAGGACGAGCAATCGGTAATAGTCTGACGTTTGAACCAAGCTGGGAAGCCTCCTTGTGATGTCCTAACCCAGGCCCCAGGAAGGCAGCAGATGTCCCTTAGAGGATGGTCCCTTCTACATATTGGACCCTCTGTTCCGCTGACTGATAAATCACCCACAACTAAAACTCACCTTTTCTTCCTGCTGCCTGTGGTCACTATACGGGGGGGGGTGGCTTTTCCAACCCTGCCAATATCTCTGGTGGAGAGGGATTATAGCCTTTTCCATCCATCGATTGCCTTTCGGTCTCCAGGGCCTTATACCTGTTGCACAGGTCTACCTGATAGTGTGATATGGTTGAGATTTTGGTAAAATTGCAAACACAAACATTAGAGTGATTACTGGTATCTACCACAGCATTATCTACGACTATAGAATCACAATGACTTCTCATGCAAACACAACCTTTCCCAATATATACAAGTACAGTTTCAAGGGTTTCATTAGGATGTATCTCAAAGTGGCAAATATTTTGCTCAGTGTAAAGACAAATGTATTGAGATTCCAGCCTGTTACTTTCACAGATGAAACCTTTTTGTTCATGCACAATGCATGCATTTACATCAATTGTTTGCCACTTTCCTCCCTTTTGATGGGCCCATACTTTATGCCCTTTAGGATAAAGTATAGTTCCATTATGATTGAGTCCTAATGCAGTGATTGGCTATACATTGTATATGGTGGCATTACTTATAGTAAGTATAAAGGAAACAATTTGATCATTTTCTGCATAAAGGGTAAAGGTGACTAATTGCCACCATGCTTGAAAAACTTTTCCAAATTCTGAAGCATTATCCCAAATAAATTTTTGAATTTCAGTGGGCAAAGTTCCTCCTTCACCCTCTCTAATAATAGCTGCTGCTACAGATTGTATACATAACTGCATTTGGATACAGCTCCAAGCAAGTGAGGTATTGCCTTGGCTTTTTCCAAGTGCATGTACAATTAATTGATGATATAGAAGCCATTGCTTTGCTAAAGACAATAAGGATGATTTTTATTGGATGGTCTAGTTACTGTAGTCAGAAACTAAACCTAACCCTAACCTAAACCTAACACTAACCCAACCCTAACCCTAACCCTAACCCTAACGGCTGCCCACGGATTTCAACCTAACGCTCAAACCCTAACCCTAACCCTAAACCTAACCCTAAACCTAAACCTAATCCTAACGGCTGATAGCAAATCTAACCCTAACACTCTAAACCTAAAACCAACCCTATCCCTAACCCTAACATAACACTAACCCTAACACTAACCAGAACCCTAACAGGAACCCAAACACTAACAATAACCATAACCCTAAGCATAACCCTAAACCTAACCAAATATAAACCCTAACCCTAACCGTAACCCTAACCCTAACAGAACCCTAAGCCTAACCCTACCCCTAACTCTAACAATAACGCTAACCATAATCCTAACCCTAACCCTAACCCTAACCATAACGCTAACCCTAATCCCAAACCTAACCCTAACCCTAACCCTAACCTTAACCCTAAACCTACCCTAACCCTAACTCTAACCCTAACCCTAACCGTAAACCTAACCCTAACCCTAACCGTAACCCTAAAACTAACCCTAACTCTAACTGTAATACTAACCCTAACCCAAAACCTAACTCTAACTGTAACCCTAAACCTAACCCTAACCCTAACCCTAACACTAACCCTAACCCTAACCTAACCCTAACCCTAACCCTACACCTAACGCTAAGCCTAAACCGAAACCTAACCCTAACCCTAACCCTAACCGTAACGGAACCCTAATCCTAATGCTAACAAAACCCTAACCCTAACCATAACACTAACCCTAAGCCTATCCCTAACAGAATCCTAACCCAAACCCTAACCCCAACCCAAAACCCCAACCCTAACCAAAACCGAACCCTAACCCTAACCGTAACCAAAACCGAACCCTAACCCTAACCCTAACCCTAACCCTAACCCTAACCCTAACCCTAACCCTAACGGAACCATAAGCCTAAACCTAACCCAAACCCTAACAAAACCTTCACCCTAACCCTAAACCTAAACCTAACCCTAACCCCAAACCTAACCCTAACCCTAACCCTAAAGCTAACCCTAACCCTAATCCTAAAACATTACGATAACCCTAACCCTAACGCTAACCCTAACCTAACCCTAACCCTGAACATAACCCAACCCTAACCCTAACCCTACGCGTAACCCTAACTTTAACCCTAACCTAACCCTAACCCTAACCCAAACCCTAAACCTAACCCTAACCCTAACCCTAACCTAACCCTAACCCTAAACCTAACCGTAACCCTAGCCCTAACCCTAACCCTAACCCTAACCCTAACAGAACCCTAATCATAACCCTAACCCTAACCTAACCCTAACATAAATCTATCCCTAACCCTAACCCTAACCCTAATCCTAACCCTAACCGTAACCCTAACTCTAACGCTAACCTAAACCTATCCCTAAACATAACCTAACCCTAACCCTAACCCTAACCCTGCCAGAACCCTAACCCTAACCCTAACATAACACTAACCTTAACACTAAACCTAACCCTATCCCTAACACTAAACCTAACTCTAACTTTAACCCTAACCTAACCCTAAAATATAACCCTAACCCTAAACCTATCCCTAACCCTAACCAGAATACGAACCCTAATCCTAACCTAACCCTAACCCTAACCCTAACCCGAACCTAACCCTAACCCTGAACATAACCCAACCCTAACCCTAACCCTAACCGTAACCCTAACTTTAAGCCTAACCCCTAACCCTAACTCTAACCTAACCCTAACCCGAACCCTAACCTAACCCTAACCCTAACCTAACCCTAACCCTGAACATAACCCAACCCTAACCCTAACCGTAACCAAAACCGAACCCTAACCCTAACCGTAACTAAAACCGAACCCTAACCCTAACCCTACCCCTAACCCTAACCCTAACCGTAACCCTAACTTTAAGCCTAACCCCTAACCCTAACTCTAACCTTACCCTAACCTGAACCCTAACCTAACCCTAACCCTAACCTAACCCTAACCCTGAACATAACCCAACCCTAACCCTAACCGTAACCAAAACCGAACCCTAACCCTAACCGTAACTAAAACCGAACCCTAACCCTAACCCTACCCCTAACCCTAACCCTAACGGAACCATAAGCCTAAACCTAACGCAAACCCTAACAAAACCTTCACCCTAACGCTAAACCTAAACCTAACCCTAACCCCAAACCTAGCCCTAAGCCTAACCCTAACCCTAACCCTAACCCCAAACCTAGCCCTAAGCCTAACCCTAACCCTAACCTTAACCCTAACCCTAACCCTAACCCTAAATCATTACGATAACCCTAACCCTAACCCTAACCCTAACCTAAGCATAACCCTGAACATAACCCAACCCTAACCCTAACCCTACCCGTAACCCTAACTTTAACCCTAACCTAACCCAAACACTAAACCAAACCCTAGCCCTAACCCTGACCCTAACCCTAACCTAACCCTAACCCTAACGCTAACCCTAACCGTAACCCTAACCCTAACCCTAACCCTAACCCTAACCCTAACAGAACCCTAATCATAACCCTAACCCGACCCTAACACTAACACTAACCCTTAAGATAACCCTAACCCTAACCCTAAAACCTAACCCTAACCCTGAACAAAACCTAACCCTAACCCTAACCCTAACTTTAACCCTAACCTAACCCAAACCCTAACCCTAACTCTGACCCTAACCCTAACCCTAACCTAACCATAACCCTAACCCTAACCTAACCCTAACCATAGCCCTAACCCTAACCCTAACCCTAACAGAACCCTAATCATAACCCTAACCCTAACCTAACCATAACCCTGAACATAACCCAACCCTAATCCTAACCCTACCCGTAACCCTAACTTTAACCCTAACCTAACCCGAACCCTAAACCAAACCCTAAACATAACCCTAACCATAACCCTAACATAACCTTAACCTAACCCTAACCCAAACCCTAACCCTAACCCTAACCCTAACCCTAACCCTAACCCTAACCCTAACCCTACCCGTAACCCTAACTTTAACCCTAACCTAACCAAACACTAAACCAAACCCTAGCCCTAACCCTAACCCTAACCCTAACCTAACCCTAACCCTAACGCTAACGCTAACCCTAACCCTAACCGTAACCCTAGCCCTAACCCTAACCCTAACCCTAACAGAACCCTAATCATAACCCTAACCCGACCCTAACACTAACACTAACCCTTAAGATAACCCTAGCCCTAACCCTAAAACCTAACCCTAACCCCGAACAAAACCTAACCCTAACCCTAACCCTAACCCTAACTTTAACCCTAACC
>NW_028136821.1:130000-137500 GCF_965140915.1 Aythya marila | reverse complement strand
CCCTAACCCTAACCTAACCCTAACCCTGCCAGAACCCTAACCCTAACCCTAACATAACACTAACCCTAACACTAAACCTAAACCTATCCCTAACCCTAACCAGAATACGAAACCTAACCCTAACCCTAACCCTAACCCTAACCCTAACCCTAACCCTAACCCTAACCCTAACCCTAACCCTGAACATAACCCAACCCTAACCCTAACCGTAACCCTAACTTTAACCCTAACCTAACCCTAACCCTAACCCTAACCCTAACCCTAATAACCCTAACCCCTAACCCTAACCCTAGTTCTGGGACCCTAACCCAACCCTAACCCTAACCCTAACCCTAACCCTAATTGCGGATCTAACCCTAACCCTAACCCTAACCCTAACCCTAACCCTCTAACCCTAACCCTAACGCTTACCCTAATCCTTACCCTACCCTTATCCTTACCATTACTCTATCCTTTACCCTAACTCTTAACCCTAACACTAACCCTTACCCTAACCCTTACCATAAACCTAACCCTTTCCCTAAACCTAAACCTTATCCTCACCCTTAGCCTTACCCTAAGACTTACCCTTGCCCTAACCCTTACCCGTACCCTAATGTGAACCCGAACCCTAACCCTAATACTCTTACCCTAACCCTTACCCTAACCCTAACCACAACCCCAACCCCTAACCCCTAACCCCTAACCCCTAACCCTTATCCTAACCCTCTAAACCTACCCCTAACCTATCCCTAACCCTAACCCTCTAAGCCTAACCCTAACCCTCTAAGCCTATCAATAACCCCCAACCCCAACCCTCACCCGAAACCCTAACTCTAGCCCCAGCCCTAGCCCCTAACCCTAGTTCCCGAGAACTACATCTCCCGGTATGCTCTGGGCATTCAACATGGCCTCCCGGAAGTCCCGAATCCGAAAACTACATTTCCCGGTATACTCTGGGTACGCAACATGGCCTCCCGGAAGTCTGGAGTACAAGAACTACATCTCCCGGCATGCTCTGGGCACACAACATGGCCTCCCAGTGCCGGAAAACTACACCTACCAGCATTCCCCGCACAGCCAGCATGGCCAATCACAGGCCGAGTGCTCGAGAACTGCATTTACCAGCACTCACTGGAACCCTCACCACCCTTACAAAAAAAGCCTCAAGCCCTAACATCCAAAAAACCTCGAAACCCCTACAGACCTAACCCAAACTATTTACCACAGATGTAGCAGTTGTTGTGTTGTAGGTCTGTCTCACTGTTCCTCTAAGCATCCCCTCTTTGTCTTTTAGAGGTGTTGTAGCTGTCTGAAGAGGGTAGATTGAAGCATCTGCCTCGGGGGCTGGTAAGCGGCAGAGGTAAGGGAGCAGATGAGAGTAACTTACCTAGTTGTGCTGTGTCTTTGGATGCTGCATCGGCCTATGCGTTTCTTTTTCTTTCACAGGTGTCTCGCACAGGCTCAAAGGAGCAAACTGCACTCTGAAGAGCTGTGTAAGAAGAGGGGCTGGTCATGAGCTGGGTTGGAGCAGAACGACCAAGTAGCACAAGGTGACTATGAAAGGTGTCCGTCTTGCTTTGCAGGTGCCGTGGCAGGCTCTCCACAGAAGTGGATAAGGATATGAGATAAGGCCAGAGAGCGACAAGGAGCGGCACGTGCAGGGATGGTTTTGAAGCGCTGCGGTGGCTTACTCTTCTGTTCATCAGGTGCCACAGGCAAGGTGGGTTGTAACGTCAGTCGTTATATTTGCATGAAAGCAGTTCACTTGAACGCCACAGTGCATCTGAGTAGGGTGTTCTAGCAGAACAAGCTTGTCTGGCACAGCGGTGCCTGATGGCAGTGTGTTTCCTCAGGTGAAGAGGTGCCTGAAGCCCCATCCTATCTAGCCTGCACACAATTATCTGAGAATGAAAGCTGCTTTCCAGTAATTCAGAAAGCCAAGTTACGTCTCAGCCTTGAGCATCTCGGGCTTTTGGGCCTGTCTGTAACATTTGGCACCAGCACTAATACTTTTTTTGGCATATGTTTAGCGTTTGGGGCCTGTGTCTGGGATTTGGGCCCTGTCTCGAACCACTGGGGCTTTGTCCTGGGTTTTGGAGCCTGCCTCTAGAGTTCAGGGCCTGTGATTAGGCTTTTGGGGTCTGTGTCTGGGGGCCGGTATCTGGGGGCAAGGGGGGAGCTGCTTGTAGACCCTAGGGGCCAGCATTGAGGGGGTTGGGAGCTGACTCTACACCTTTGGGGCCTGCTTCTGGGGGCGGGAGGGGGTTGAGACCTGCATCTGGGGGAGGGGTGGGAGCTCTTTGTATTCCTTTGGAGCCTGTGTCGGGGGGGTGGGGGAGGGACGGGAGGGTTGGTTGGGAGGTGCTTGTACACTGTTGGAGCCTGGGTTGAGGGAGGAGGTTTGGAGCTGCTTCTACACCTTTGGGCCTGGCATCGGGGGTAGGGGGTTGGGTGCTGGTTGTAGGGGCCTGTGTTTGGGGGGGGGGCTTGGGACCTGCGTCTGGGGGAGGGGTGGGAGCTGCTTGTACACCTTTGGGGCCTGCATGTGTGGGGGGTCAGGGCCTGTGTCTAGCGGGCTGGGAACTGCTTGTACAATGTAGGAATCTGTTTCTGCAGGGTGGCTGGGAGCTGTTTGTACAACTTTGGGGCCAGCATCTGGGGGTGGCTGGGAGCTGCCTGTACACTGTAGGGGCCTGTGTTTAGGGGGGCTTGGAGGCCTCCCTCGGGGGGGGGGGGAGGAGGGTTGGGAGCTGCTTGTATAGGGTAGGGGGCCTGCCTGGCAGGGGTTGGGAGCTGCTTGTAGAATTTGGGTCGCTGTGTCTGGGGGGGGGGTTGGGGCCTGTGTCTCAGGGGTGTTGGGAACTGGTTGTACACCTTTGGGTCCTGTCTCAGGGGGGGAGCTACTTGTACACTTTTGGGGTCTGTATTTGAGGGGGGTTGGGAGCTGCTTGTGCACTTTTGGACCTATGTTTAGAGGGGTTGGGAGGCTGCTCATGCATTCTAGGTTCCTCCCTTTTGAGAAGGGTTGGGGTCTGCATCTGTGGGTGGTTGGGAGCTGCTTGTACACTATAGGGGCCATGGTCTTGGAGGGGGGTCTGGGCTGTTTATACACCTTTGTGGCCTGTGTTTGGGGGGGGGGGGGTGGGCCTGTGCCTGGGGGAGTTGGGAGGTGCTTGTTCACTCTAGGAGCCTCCATTTGGGGGTCTTTGGGGCCTCCCTTTGAGGGGGAGGGAGTTGGGAGTTGGTTGTACACCTCCGCATCCCATGTCTTGGGGGGGGTGGGGGGAGTGGGACCGGTCTCTGAAGGGGCGGGTTGTGAGCTGCTTGTACACCTGTGTCGGGGGGAGGGTAGGGGGGGTGGCGGGGGTCGGGCCCGGGTCTTGGGCCAGTGTCTGGGTGGAGTCCAGTTCTTGGGAGGGGGTGGTGGGGTAGGAGCTGCTTGTGGGCAGTTGGGGTCTGCATCTGGGTGTGGTTGGTGCCTGCTTCTGTTGGCAGTTTGGGGCCTGCTTGTAGACTTGTGCAGCCTGGGTTTGGGGGCTTTTCTGTAACGTTTGGGGTCTGCATTTTTGCTTTGGGATGCATCTTGAGCTTTTGAGGCCTAGCAGTAGCATTTGGGGCCTGCATCTGGGGCTTTTCTGTAGCATTTTGGTTGCGTATTTGTGATTTGGGGCCTGTATCCAGGGTTTTGCCTTTTTTGTAGTTTCCATCTTTGTGTGTGTGTGTTTCGTTGTTGGTTGTCTGGGGTTAGGGGCAGGTTGGGGTTTGGATTAAGGTCAGTGTCATTAGCGTTAGGGGGTTGATAATAAGGGTTAGGGTTGTGGTTAGAGTTGTTAGGTTTAAGGGGAATAAGGACTTCAGGGTAAGGGGATCAAGGTTGTGGGAATAAAAATGTTGTTTTTGCGCAGTTACATCCTGTAGAGGGAAGGAAGGTGGTATTGAGGTACGCTTGCAGTGATAAGACAGCTTAACAGTGTGAAATGAGTTCATCTGATTCGTGTCAATATGGAACAATGCTAGGGCCGCATGATATGATGAAAAGTCTGAGAAAACCAGAGTGGTTAATGTATATAGTTCTTGTATCTTGCAAAGGAATGGTCCAGCAATTCGGGTCAATAGGGGATAAGAGAACAAAGGGGTTTCAGAATAACTGCTAACTATTACAACTGTTGCATGGGACACTATGCAAGTGTCTGCCATCCAGCCAAGATGGACAAAGGAGAAGGACAAGAGAAAAGCCTGGGAGGAAGACTACGAGCCTTCAGTACGAGCGGCCCCCAGAGGGACCACCGGAGACTGATAACGCCTGCACCAGTGGGAGGGTTTGGATTCTGGGAACTAATTAGAATAACCCTGCCTTTTGTAGAAGTAGTAATGAATATGTATTAGCCTAGCAGCATAAAAACCAGCCGCCTGATGTAACTTGTGTGCGTCTTGGTGGAGCAGAGACTCCTGGCGCACCCAGCGCTGCTTGCTTACCTCTATTCAATTAATAAATTGTAAATTTCAATTGCAATCCTATTTGGGACCCAGTCATTTATTACAAGCGGGCGCTCGTCCGGGAGGGCTTTGGTTCCTGATTTCTGGTTTGATCTAGGAGAGGCACCCCCACCATTTGGTGGCTGCTGTTTGAGTCAGGTCGGAACTAATGGCATCTTGAACCTGAATAAAGGTAAGCAAAGTTTCTGATTCTTTTTTTCAGCTCCCTTGCCAGCTGCAGCACTATATTTTGCCCGTAACTGTGTGTGTGAAGATCCGAACGAAGATGACGGAGTCGTAAGCATTTAAAGCGTATACCGTTCGGTTGGGTGGGGTTCGGTTGCCTGTGTGTGTAAGAGTGTGACTGAGATGGAACTTAGTTCCGAAGCGATTGTGGAAGTCTTCTAACCGCGGTTCCAATCTCCCGCGAGGGACTTGGCCGGTGAAGGACCGAAGGGATTCCTATAGGATTTGTGGGTGTGTGATAGGTCCTCGACCCCCTGCAAGACACTCTTACTAAGGTAACCAAGGGCTGTGGGAATTGCCAGAGTAAAATTCCTAGATGGGTCAGACAAAATCGAAGACCAGAGACCGGAAGAAAGGGAGCAAATTACCAGTCATACCACCAGAAAGTCCATTAGGAATAACGATTCGAAATTGGAATGATAGGGACCCCAGAAAAGGAAAAAGTAAATTAAAAATGGTCCAGTATTGTGTGACAGAATGGCCAAAGGAGCCTTTAAGACTACATGTCTTTTGGCCTGTTTTTGGATCCTTCAAAGACTGGATTTGCCAGGCCTTAAATATCCATGTTAATTCAAAGGAACCTTTTAGCCAGGAAGAAAGTGATTATGCAGGATTATGGATCAGGAGGACTTCACGTCCTTTTCTAGCCTCAATATTTACACTAAAAGCAGGTAAGAAATTTGAAGAACAAGAAGAACATGAAAAAGAAAAAGAAGATAAACGTGAGCCGTTGGATAAGCTACCACCTCCATATCCTAACAATCCACTCCCGGCGGCTCCCCCTCCGGTGGCTGTGGTATCGCCACCAGTACCACCGTTGCCCCAGCTTCCACCACCAACAGCACCAGAATTAGACCGACCTCCGGCCGCATGCAGGAGAAGTAGGACGGACGTATCTGAGAGGGCTTCTCTATATCCCTTAAGGGAGGTAACTGGTGTATAACTGGTGCGCGTCTTGGTGGAGCAGAGACTCCCAGCGTACCCAACACTGTTTGCTTACCTCTATTCATTCAGTGAATTGTAAACTTTGATTGTAATCCTATTTGGGACTTTTATTTATTATAACAGACAACCTTGTAAAACGCAGACAACCAGAATCCTTACAGCAATTAGGTAGAAATCACGGCGTAAGAAACATTACCACCTCAAAGAGTAAAAACCTCAAAAGAAATGTGACTTGTAACAGGCCAGCAGCTGTGTATTTTCTGTGAAGCACCAGCTAGATTATGAACCTTGAATAGCACAGTTAAAGGGGAAACAGGGGAGGGTCCCGGTCCTCGGCAGAAAAAAAAAGTGTATAAACTGTGTATGGAATTAGTAGGCACCCTCCTGCTTGTGGGACACCCGCCATTGTAATCTCGAATAATAATGCTACTGTACTGAGATCCTCGACTCAGCCTATGCTATTTGCTACAGATTGATTCAGGGTTTTAAGGTTTCAGGGATTGGGCACTAGGGTTGGGTTTCAGGGTAAGGGGTTTCAGGGTTTATGTTTAGGATTTTAAGGTTTTTAGGGTTGGAGTTTTAACGGTTAGGGTTTTAAGGATTTGGGGGTTAGGGTTTTAAGGGTTTCAGGGTTAGCGTGTTAGGGTATTAGAGTTTTTTGGGTTGTAGTGTTGATATGTTTTTTAGGGTTAGAGTCTTAAGGTTTTATTTTTGGTCAGTTATTTACGGTTAGGGTTTTAAGATCTTTTTTTTTTTTTTTTTTTTTCAGGTTAGGTTCTCCAGGTCCAGGGTTTTGAGTATCCTAATTTTGGGGGTTTGGATTTTGAGCATCTTAATTTTGGGGATTAGGCTTTTGTGTGCCCTAATTTTTTGGGATAGGCTTTCAAGCATCCTAAGTAGTTGGGTTAGGGTTTTGAGCATCTTAATGTTTCCAGGATAGGGTTTGGAGCATCCTAAGTTTTCAGGAAAGGGTTTTGAGCATCTTTATGTTTCCAGGATAGGGTTTTGAGCGTCCTAAGTTTTCGGGAAAGGGTTTGGAGAGTCCTAAGTTTTTGGAATAGGGTTTGGAGAGTCCTAAGTTTTCTGGATAGAGTTTGGAGCATCCTAATGTTTTCGGGATAGGGTTTTGAGCGTCCAAAGTGTTATAAGTTGCCCCCTTAATTAATTTTCAGAGAGCATTGTATTAATCATAGAAAGGAATTTATTGAGTGAGCAAACATCAAGCAAAACAGCACTGGGCGGCCGGGGAGTCTCAGCTCCGCCAACGGCACGCACCTCACCCCCGCCAAGGTCCCTTTTTATTTATATTTTGCTAATTCCGGGATTACGCAGCACATCCTGGTATATTCTGCAACTGCGCGCACTGTTGCTAGGGGGTCGTCTCTGTCCCTCTGGTGGTCGTGACGATGAAGGCCGAAGTCTTCCTCGGCGTTGTGGTTCAACTTCTTTTATTATTTGGTCATGTTGGCCCAGCGTTAGACAGGAAGGCATGTATGTCGATACACTACTTTAGCAACTTATCAGGAGATGGTTACATGAGCTTTGCAACAGTGTCTTTGAACAAAAGAGGCAACTGAGATGCAGAAGGAGAATGGGTTGGGGGGTCTATTTTTTGTTACGTTAAGCAAAAGAATTTTCATAGTGTCTAGGCAAGCATTATGCAGCTCCTTACTTCAGCAGGGAGCTTTTGCAACTCCCGCTCCTCAAACAGAACTCCTTGTTTTTATAATACAAAAGACAATGAACAAACATTTATGGTGTATTACCCTAAGTTTTTCGGTTAGGGTTTTTTGCGTCTTAATGTTTTGGGGTTAGGGTTTGGAGCGCCCTAAGTTTTTGGGCTAGGGCTTT
>NW_028136821.1:102500-115000 GCF_965140915.1 Aythya marila | reverse complement strand
AGGGATAGGTTTAGGTTTAGTGTTAGGGTTAGTGTTATGTTAGGGTTAGGGTTAGGGTTCTGGCAGGGTTAGGGTTAGGTTAGGGTTAGGGTTAGCTTTAGGGTTAGGGTTAGGATTAGGGTTAGGGTTAGAGGGTTTAGGCTAGGGTTAGGGTTAGCGTTAGGGTTAGGGTTAGGGTTAGGGTTAGGGCTAGGGTTAGATCCACCATTAGGGTTAGGGTTAGGGTTAGGGTTAGGGGTTAGGGTTAGCTTTAGGGTTAGGGGTTAGGGTTATTAGCGTTAGGGTTAGGGTTAGGGTTAGGGTTAGGGTTAGGGTTAGGGTTAGGGTTAGGTTAGGGTTACGGTTAGGGTTAGGGTTAGGGTTAGGGTTAGGGGTCGGGTTAGGGTTAGGGTTCGTATTCTGGTTAGGGTTAGGGATAGGTTTAGGTTTAGTGTTAGGGTTAGTGTTATGTTAGGGTTAGGGTTAGGGTTCTGGCAGGGTTAGGGTTAGGTTAGGGTTAGGGTTAGCTTTAGGGTTAGGGTTAGGATTAGGGTTAGGGTTAGGGTTAGAGGGTTTAGGCTAGGGTTAGGGTTAGCTTTAGGGTTAGGGTTAGGGTTAGGGCTAGGGTTAGATCCACCATTAGGGTTAGGGTTAGGATTAGGGTTAGGGGTTAGGGTTAGCTTTAGGGTTAGGGGTTAGGGTTATTAGCGTTAGGGTTAGGGTTAGGGTTAGGGTTAGGTTAGGGTTAAAGTTAGGGTTACGGTTAGGGTTAGGGTTGGGTTATGTTCAGGGTTAGGGTTAGGTTAGGGTTAGGGTTAGGGTTAGGGTTAGGGTTAGGGTTAGGGTTAGGGTTAGGGTTAGGGTTAGGTTAGGGTTAGGGTTAGGGGTTAGGGTTAAAGTTAGGGTTACGGTTAGGGTTAGGGTTGGGTTATGTTCAGGGTTAGGGTTAGGTTAGGGTTAGGGTTAGGGTTAGGGTTAGGTTAGGGTTAGGGTTAGGGGTAAGGTTCGTATTCTGGTTAGGGTTAGGGATAGGTTTAGGGTTAGGGTTATATTTTAGGGTTAGGTTAGGGTTAAAGTTAGAGTTAGGTTTAGTGTTAGGGATAGGGTTAGGTTTAGTGTTAGCGTTAGTGTTATGTTAGGGTTAGGGTTAGGGTTCTGGCAGGGTTAGGGTTAGGGTTAGGGTTAGGGTTAGGGTTAGGGTTAGGGTTAGTTTAGGCCGATGCAGCATCCAAAGACACAGCACAACTAGGTAAGTTACTCTCATCTGCTCCCTTACCTCTGCCGCTTACCAGCCCCCGAGGCAGATGCTTCAATCTACCCTCTTCAGACAGCTACAACACCTCTAAAAGACAAAGAGGGGATGCTTAGAGGAACAGTGAGACAGACCTACAACACAACAACTGCTACATCTGTGGTAAATAGTTTGGGTTAGGTCTGTAGGGGTTTCGAGGTTTTTTGGATGTTAGGGCTTGAGGCTTTTTTTGTAAGGGCGGTGAGGGTTCCAGTGAGTGCTGGTAAATGCAGTTCTCGAGCACTCGGCCTGTGATTGGCCATGCTGGCTGTGCGGGGAATGCTGGTAGGTGTAGTTTTCCGGCACTGGGAGACCATGTTGTGTGCCCAGAGCATGCCGGGAGATGTAGTTCTTGTACTCCAGACTTCCGGGAGGCCATGTTGCGTACCCAGAGTATGCCGGGAAATGTAGTTTTCGGATTCGGGACTTCCGGGAGGCCATGTTGAATGCCCAGAGCATACCGGGAGATGTAGTTCTCGGGAACTAGGGTTAGGGTTAGGGGCTAGGGCTGGGGCTAGAGTTAGGGTTTCGGGTGAGGGTTGGGGTTGGGGGTTATTGTTAGGGTTAGTGGTTTAGGGTTAGGCTTAGAGGGTTATGGTTAGGGATAGGTTAGGGGTAGGTTTAGAGGGTTAGGGTAAGGGTTAGGGGTTAGGGTTAGGGTTAGGGTTAGGGGTTAGGGTTATTAGCGTTAGGGTTAGGGTTAGGGTTACGTTAGGGTTAAAGTTAGGGTTACGGTTAGGGTTAGGGTTGGGTTATGTTCAGGGTTAGGGTTATGTTCAGGGTTAGGGTTAGGGTTAGGGTTAGGGTTAGGGGTCAGGTTAGGGTTAGGGTTCGTATTCTGGTTAGGGTTAGGGATAGGTTTAGGTTTAGTGTTAGGGTTAGTGTTATGTTAGGGTTAGGGTTAGGGTTCTGGCAGGGTTAGGGTTAGGTTAGGGTTAGGGTTAGCTTTAGGGTTAGGGTTAGGATTAGGGTTAGGGTTAGGGTTAGAGGGTTTAGGCTAGGGTTAGGGTTAGCGTTAGGGATAGGGTTAGGGTTAGGGTTAAGGGTTAGGGTTAGGGTTAGGGGTAGGTTTAGAGGGTTAGGTTAAGGGTTAGGGGTTAGGGGTTAGGGGTTAGGGGTTGGGGTTGTGGGTAGGGTTAGGGTAAGGGTTAGGGTAAGAGTATTAGGGTTAGGGTTCGGGTTCACATTAGGGTACGGGTAAGGGTTAGGGCAAGGGTAAGTGGTAGGGTAAGGCTAAGGGTGAGGATAAGGTTTAGGTTTAGGGAAAGGGTTAGGTTTATGGTAAGGGTTAGGGTAAGGGTTAGTGTTAGGGTTAAGAGTTAGGGTAAAGGATAGAGTAATGGTAAGGATAAGGGTAGGGTAAGGATTAGGGTAAGCGTTAGGGTTAGAGGGTTAGGGTTAGGATTAGGGTTAGGGTTAGGGTTAGGGTTAGGGTTAGGGTTAGGGTTAGGGTTAGGGTTAGATCCGCAATTAGGGTTAGCGTTAGGGTTAGGGTTAGGGTTAGGGTTAGGGTTAGGGTTAGGGTTAGGGTTAGGGTTAGGGTTAGGGTTAGGGTTGGGTTAGGGTCCCAGAACTAGGGTTAGGGTTAGGGGTTAGGGTTATTAGGGTTAGGGTTAGGGTTAGGGTTAGGTTAGGGTTACGGTTAGGGTTAGGGTTGGGTTATGTTCATGGTTAGGGTTAGGGTTAGGGTTAGGGTTAGGGTTAGGGTTAGGGTTAGGGTTAGGGTTAGGGTTAGGGTTAGGGTTAGGGTTAGGGTTAGGGTTAGGGTTAGGGTTAGGGTTAGGGTTAGATCCACCATTAGGGTTAGGGTTAGGGTTAGGGTTAGGGTTAGGGTTAGGGTTAGGGTTAGGGTTAGGGTTGGGTTAGGGTCCCAGAACTAGGGTTAGGGTTAGGGGTTAGGGTTATTAGGGTTAGGGTTAGGGTTAGGGTTAGGTTAGGGTTACGGTTAGGGTTAGGGTTGGGTTATGTTCATGGTTAGGGTTAGGGTTAGGGTTAGGGTTAGGGTTAGGGTTAGGGTTAGGGTTAGGGTTAGGGTTAGGGTTAGGGTTAGGGTTAGGGTTAGGGTTAGATCCACCATTAGGGTTAGGGTTAGGGTTAGGGTTAGGGGTTAGGGTTAGGGTTAGGGTTAGGGGTTAGGGTTAGGGTTAGGGTTAGGGTTAGGGTTAGGGTTAGGGTTAGGGTTAGGGGTTAGGGTTAGGGTTAGGGTTAGGGGTTAGGGTTATTAGCGTTAGGGTTAGGGTTAGGGTTAGGGTTAGGGTTAGGGTTAGGTTAGGGTTAAAGTTAGGGTTACGGTTAGGGTTAGGGTTGGGTTAAGTTCAGGGTTAGGTTTAGGGTTAGGGTTAGGGTTAGGGGTCGGGTTAGGGTTAGGGTTCGTATTCTGGTTAGGGTTAGGGATAGGTTTAGGTTTAGTGTTAGGGTTAGTGTTATGTTAGGGTTAGGGTTAGGGTTCTGGCAGGGTTAGGGTTAGGTTAGGGTTAGGGTTAGCTTTAGGGTTAGGGTTAGGATTAGGGTTAGGGTTAGGGTTAGAGGGTTTAGGCTAGGGTTAGGGTTAGCGTTAGGGTTAGGGTTAGGGTTAGGGTTAGGGCTAGGGTTAGATCCACCATTAGGGTTAGGGTTAGGGTTAGGGTTAGGGGTTAGGGTTAGCTTTAGGGTTAGGGGTTAGGGTTATTAGCGTTAGGGTTAGGGTTAGGGTTAGGGTTAGGGTTAGGGTTAGGGTTAGGGTTAGGGTTAGGGTTAGGGTTAGGGTTAGGGTTAGGGTTAGGGTTAGGGTTAGGGTTAGGGGTCGGGTTAGGGTTAGGGTTCGTATTCTGGTTAGGGTTAGGGATAGGTTTAGGTTTAGTGTTAGGGTTAGTGTTATGTTAGGGTTAGGGTTAGGGTTCTGGCAGGGTTAGGGTTAGGTTAGGGTTAGGGTTAGCTTTAGGGTTAGGGTTAGGGTTAGGGTTAGGGTTAGGGTTAGAGGGTTTAGGCTAGGGTTAGGGTTAGCGTTAGGGTTAGGGTTAGGGTTAGGGCTAGGGTTAGATCCACCATTAGGGTTAGGGTTAGGGTTAGGGTTAGGGGTTAGGGTTAGGGTTAGGGTTAGGGGTTAGGGTTATTAGCGTTAGGGTTAGGGTTAGGGTTAGGTTAGGGTTAAAGTTAGGGTTACGGTTAGGGTTAGGGTTGGGTTATGTTCAGGGTTAGGGTTAGGTTAGGGTTAGGGTTAGGGTTAGGGTTAGGGTTAGGGTTAGGGTTAGGGTTAGGGTTAGGGTTAGGGTTAGGGTTAGGGTTAGGGTTAGGGTTAGGTTAGGGTTAGGGTTAGGGGTTAGGGTTAAAGTTAGGGTTACGGTTAGAGTTAGGGTTGGGTTATGTTCAGGGTTAGGGTTAGGTGTGAGAAACACTCCGTAGCCAATAACTTAGGCTCAGGCGAGGATCTCAGTGAAGTAGTAATTTATTCGCGATTGCAATGGCGGGCGCCCCACAAGCAGGAGAGAGCGCATCTACTAGTTCCAAAACACAGTTTATATACCTTTTGATGGCAGGACCCTCCCCTGTTTCCCCACTGAGTGGGTAATCCAGATTCACAATCTATCTGATGCTTCACAAACAATGCATGGCCTTCAGTCGCCGGCCTGTTAAATTTCAAATTTCTTTTGACATTTTTACTGCTTGAAGTGGTAATGTTTCTTCACTTATCTGACTTGACTTGACACCGTGATTTTCACCTAATTGTCCTAAGGAGTCTGATTGTCTGCATTTTACAAGGTCGCCTGCTAAACTTTCTTATCACTGTAAGCATATCTCAGTACCACATTCCCTCCTTCTAAACAATGTAACTCTGCAAAAACAACATTTCTATTCCCACAATTCCCCCCTTTTCTTTTTTTATAATCTGTTGATTTTTGCAAAAACTCTTTTTATTTTTATTTATTTATTTATTTTAAGTGTAATTTGGTAAATATCTTCCTCTTCTTCGCTTTCTTTGCTCTCCATTTCCTCTAATATCATTTTATCTGAGTAGGGTGGTGGATCTATGGTCATTTGTTTCAATAATGTGGTTTCAATTAACCACTGGACAAGTCCCCTTACACAGGGGACTTACACAGCCAATAGCTGTCAAAACTCCTGCTACTACAATCAAGGATGTAAATATGGACATTACCATCCCTTTCCATTTACCAAACCAAGATTTCAACCATCCTGTGATGGAAGTGTCTGCTCCCGAATTTTCTGCCAATTCATTGGCAAGGGTAGTAAGCCCTTGCAATGCTCTTGTTACTGTGCCATCCGGGGCAGTATTGTTACGGATAAAAGTACAACGGTTGCCCAGCATCGCGCATACACCACCCTTCTCCACGAGCATCATATCTAATGCTATCCTGTTTTCCCAAGCCATTTTGCTGATGGCATCTAGTTGTTCAGCGATTCCTCTCATCGCATCCTTGGTATAATTGATGAATCTCTGCTGATTATAATAGAAATAATTAATCCAATCCACATTTTTATTGATTGTTACCCACCAGAACAGTAACTCAAACCCTGCAGCAATTTAATTTCTGGCTTTATGTTCATCCGGAACTCCTCTAGGTACCCCAATAGAATCTATGTATACTCTATCATCAAATGATATTCCTAAGCCTCCTTTACTTCTGGGTATTTGTGATGTTTCTCTTTCAAATGCCAGGGTGAAGGGTATAGCTGATTGAACAAGTGCACAAGTGCCTTCCCAATTAGATGGTAGGGTGGACCGTAAGATCTTCCCTGCACCGTACCACCAGAGATCTGCCCTGGGGATCTCCAGTCTTGAGCAGTTTCCCATCAAGTCCTTGGTAGCACAAGGCAAATTCTCCCAGATGCCAGGTAGCACTCACACCCTGCCGTGAGAGGCAAGCTGTATGGTTACCTATAGCTGTAGAGAATGCAGGGGGAACTGTGATATAGTTATCATGCAAGAAACAGCAAAGAGAGACTTACAGGCCTCATTTCCCCAGGCAGTCTTTTCTTGGTACAATGCAATCATACATCGCATCCCTTGGGAGTCTTTGGTCCACCCCCATGGGAAGGGCACTATCTGGGCAATCGGTCATCCCGAGGCACAAGCATAGCAGTAGCTACGATTGAGACTCTGGACAGTATATTTGACCCATTCTATCCAGGCATTCACGTCCCCATACCCTGTTTGAATCTCAAATGTTTGAACTGCCACATTTCAGAGGGCCTCCTGTTTACTCTCCTGTTTTCTCCTTGAGTTTCTCCCTTTCTCTGATGGCAATTGAGGATTGTTTCCATACAGCTATTCTCAATCTGGCTGTTGTGTCTCTCCCAGTTATTTGTTCTTTCTGCTCAATTGTCATTGGGCATTTAAATCTCCACAAGCTAACACCTCACAAGCATCAAACGTGACGGCTTGTGGTACATAACCCTCTGTCACAGTCACTCATATTTTGATGGGGTATCCCGTTTTTGCTATTATCTGGTCATGCCTTTTCCAAGTTACCAATTGACCAAGGCCTTCTCTGAGGCCTAGAATCACTAAAAACAAAATTAGTAATCAATTTTTCCCTGTCATTATTTTTAAACCTTAGGTTTCCAAATAATTATCGATACAAAAATAAGATGTACACTACTACTATAACAACCCCCACCTTGGGAGCACTGCAGTTCGCTATAGGTCTGTCCTTTCTCTCAATCACAAGTCACACTCATTAGTTACCTGTGAAAATAAAAGGTTAGTTTACAATTGTAAGCTCTTATCCTGCTCAGAGTCCACTACGAGATTTTTCTCTTCAATTTCAACTTCCAACAAGTCTTTTGTAGGAACAGCTTCCCAGGTACTAGCGTCGACAGATGCCTTCACTCAAGTATAGTGAGTCCAACCTTTTTCCGCAATTCTTACGGCTGTTTCAGTGGTCAGTAATTGTCCTTCCCATTCAGGCCGGAGTTGACTCTTTCCAGGTCCGAATCAGGACCCAGTTTCCTGGATGATGGTGGTGAATGGGGAATTCCAAAGGTGGGGTTTGAGCCAACAACCCACAGGTCCTGAGAGATGACAAAGAAGAAGACAACCCCAGAATACAGTTCTTAAGGAAACTCTCTTATTTTGAATTGTGGTATCTCATCCCTTCTGCCCAGATAGGGTAATCTGAACAGCATCTCATATGGTGAAATTCCTATATCCTTTCTTGGTGCTGTTTAAACCTGTAGGAGTAAGCATTTTACCCAAGGAAGTTGGGTTTCTAACACTAGTTTAGTTAATTGCTTCTTTAATGTCTGATTCATTCGCTCCACCTTCCCAGAAGAGGAGGGGTGCCAGGGGCTGTGAAAATCCCACTCAATCTCTAAGGCCTGCTTTAATCCTTGCAGTAAAGCTTACATCCATCTAGTCACGTGGTCGATTAGGACAAACAAGTAACTCAGTAAAGTTTACCTGTATACTTTGGAAAGGTCAAACCCCTGGCTCCCGTCCCCCTCTAGATGGGTTACAGAACACCTTTTTATTTACCTTTTGACATATGGTACATCCTCTACATATGTGCTTCCCTAAAGTGTATATTCCTATACAGACATATTTTCTTAGCACAACATCACACATTGCTTGCACCTCCTAATGACTCTTCTGATGTAAAACAGTTAATATTTGCCTCATTATCACTTTATTCAGCATTTCTCTCCCATCAGGGAGTATCGATTTTCCTTCAGACTTCATGGCTCCTGATTCCTTAAAAAAATCTTTCTTTTAAAACTTTTTAGTTCTTTCTTAATTTTCAACAATTCCCTGAATCCTCTCTGCATTTATTCTGTTTTCCTTCAGACATTAGATGCCTTAAATACCTGACTTCTCTTTCTCCATATTGTAATTTATTTATTTATTTATTTATTTATTAATACTCCCAAGCCCTGCTTTCCCAGAAAGTTGAATAGCTTGTTAGTAGCTTCCTTCACAACTCTTTTCTCCTGTCCTGACAATAGAAAACGATCCACATATTTGTTAACATTAATACCTCCTTGGGAGGTTGTAATTGCTCCAAAATCTTGTTTAGAATTTACCCAAATAGATAGGTGTCCCTGTAAACCCCTGAGGTAAAATTGTCCACCTATATTGTTGCTTCCGCCCCCATTTCAGGGTCTTTCCAGTCAGAGGTGAATATACATGTATGTTTGCTCTCAGGGCCAGAGAGCACTCCATTAATAACACTGTTATTCCAGTCTAACAATTTACTAGTTGAATGCCCAATTTAATCATCAAATCCCTTCCCAACAAATTAGTCCTTGCCTTGGGTACATACAATAATTACCCAGTGATCATTTTATCCCCTAGTCTCAGCTTGGTATCCCCCCCAAAGTGACACTGTTATCCCAGCCCCATCACTTTTTAGGGTTTCATTAGTTAATTTAATCCCTGATACTTTACAGGTCAGTAATGACCTAGCTGTTCCCCAGTGTATTGGGTTTGATGGCAAGGTTCGGGGGCTGTGAGTAGGGGGGGTGGGAAACTGCAGTGGCAGCCCCCGTGAGAAAAAAAACCCGGAAGCCTCCCCGTGGCAGATAAGGGACAATTTCATCTGGCCCTAAGGGGCCCACTGCTGCCCAGAGCCAAGCCATGAGCAACACAGTCCGTGCCTCTGTGAGAACACATCCACGAAAACAAACAAACAAAGAAACAAACAAAAACCTGCTGCTCAACAGCAGTTGGGAGAGCGAGAAACCCCCCCCGCAGACACCAAAGTCAGTGCAGAAGTAGGGGGAGGAGGCGCTCCAGGCGCTGGAGCCGAAGCCCCCCCTGCGGCCGCTGGAGAGGCCCCTGGTGGAGCAGGCTGTTCCCCCCTCCCCGATGCTTGGGAAACTGAACAAACACCACAGCAAATATGCAAATATACCATAACTTCTAGACTGTTACTTAGATAATGCCTACATCCTCTTTCCCTGCTCATTCAACTTCAAACAGCTCTGTTAAATATTACATGCCACACCTTTAACACCTTCAGCAACTCTTTTAACACTTCCTTTATCTTTCTCCAGACTGTACTTTTCTAATACCAGCACCAAAGGCTCAGTCAGGGTCCAACTTAATTCCATACCTTTTCTCTCCAAGATACTGAAACAACATATCAATATAGCATATTTCATCCCATTTTCCTTCTTTCCTCCTTCTTCCACTACAGATATTCCCATTCGAAGTGGCCAGCCTGGCCACGCTTAAAACATCTTATCAAAGCCTGTCTCTGCTAGGACTCGGGCCACAACACAGGCAGCCTTCTTTGCCTGCCATTCCTTCATCTCTCTTCCTCTCCTTTCCATCCTGGCCCTGACTCCCCCTGAAGATTTTCTTCATCTTTCTCCAACCCTCTGCCTCACTACCCGCTGCACTGTCAATACCATTAGTTTCGCTCTCTGCTTTTCTTTCTCATCTCCCCTCCGGACACACACCTCCAGGGCCTCCCGCAGGAGGGTCCCCCAGTGACTGTTCACTACATCCCCCCACCTTCTGAAGCATTTTCTGCATATTTTTCCAGGCTTTAATCACACAATGAACTTTCAAGAGCCCTTGGGATACTGGGTCATCAGGTCTCATCCCCAAGTACTTTCTCATTCTGACCCCAAGTCTCTCATATGATTTCTGTGTTGCACACTATTATTATTCCAGCCAGGATTGGCAAGTGGGTATTTCTGCCCTGCCGGTATTACCCCTGGTCCTGGAGGATGAGCTCTTTCCCATTCTTGTATAGCAGCTCTCCTCCTGATCATTCCCATTTCTTTCCCTGTAAACAACATACTTATAGACATAATTCCCTCCCCCAAGAGTATAAATCAGGTCGTAGGAACTGGTCTAATTGTTCAGCTAGGCTGTTGGGGTCCTTGAATAAAGACTTCCTCTCCTTCTTAAAAAGTCCTAACCTCTCTGCTGGTAAGGAGGAGGGGGTAGTTCACCTAAGAGGATACACAGTTAGCGTTAGTACTGTTAGTATCAGGGAAGGCAAAATTCTCAACATATCTTCTACCTTGTTCTAATTCTTGCCAGAGCCTAGAGTACGATCCTTCTTTAGGGACAGTGTTAATTCCAGTCCCTGTCTCCCTTCCTGGAGTGACTGCTGCTGCCACCAGTTCAATATTAAGATTATAGGGAGCATAACTTGGCTCCTTCTCTGAAAAAGGAATCTTATTGTTTACACATAAATTTAAAGCCTGAATTTTCATCAGACCCGTATTTTGGCCAAAATACTGCTGTTTCCTTAATTGGTTCTTTTGTTCAGACTGATACACAATATTTAACCTTTTTTTTTTTTTTTTTTTTTTTAATTACTTTTCTTTTACAATCCCTCTGATTTTGGGATTATGTTTCCAATTTCTTATCATTTTTCAGGAAGAACTATTAGTAGGCACTCCCCCAGGGATATCTCCCTGTCCCCTGGAACTCATATTTTCCCATTTTTCCTAACCCTCGCCAGTATGTGCTACAGAAATTTCCCTTCTGCAGTGTACCACACACCAACGTACTGAAAAATGGGGGTGTACCGCCAAGCACTTCCCCGTGCCAGCGTTACCGCACACCTATGAGTTTACCAGATTCCCTGGAACTCGTACTTCCCATCTTTCCTAACCCTCGCCAGTATGTGCTACAGAATTTTTCCTTCTGCAGTGTACCACACACCAACGTACTGAAAGATGGGGGTGTACCGCCAAGCACTTCCCCGTGCCAGCGTTACCGCACACCTGAGTTTACCAGATTCCCTGGTGTACTTCCAAGCACTTCCCCGTGCAAGGATTACCGTACACCAGATTCCCCTGGTGTAGTGCCAGCACTTCCCCGTGCAAGGGCTTACCATACACCAGATCACCCGACCCCCAAGGCAATACTTAATATTTCTTACCTTGGTCTGTGCACAGAGTTACCGGATCGATTCTTAAAAACCCGGAGTGCCTACCTTCTTCCTTTCCCCACTACTTCACGGATCCTGCCTCTTTAACCAGTCTCGGGCCCTCTGTCAGCTTTCCGCAGAACCGCCACCGTCGATGCACAGGACCGCTGAAATCAGCGGGGCATGCCTTCCTGCTGCTGCGGCGGTGGGGCTCCCCAGTAGGTGACTGGATCCCGGACGAGCCCCCAAATTGTGAGAAACACTCCGTAGCCAATAACTTAGGCTCAGGCGAGGATCTCAGTGAAGTAGTAATTTATTCGCGATTGCAATGGCGGGCGCCCCACAAGCAGGAGAGAGCGCATCTACTAGTTCCAAAACACAGTTTATATACCTTTTGATGGCAGGACCCTCCCCTGTTTCCCCACTGAGTGGGTAATCCAGATTCACAATCTATCTGATGCTTCACAAACAATGCATGGCCTTCAGTCGCCGGCCTGTTAAATTTCAAATTTCTTTTGACATTTTTACTGCTTGAAGTGGTAATGTTTCTTCACTTATCTGACTTGACTTGACACCGTGATTTTCACCTAATTGTCCTAAGGAGTCTGATTGTCTGCATTTTACAAGGTCGCCTGCTAAACTTTCTTATCACTGTAAGCATATCTCAGTACCACATTCCCTCCTTCTAAACAATGTAACTCTGCAAAAACAACATTTCTATTCCCACATAGGTTAGGGTTAGGGTTAGGGTTAGGGTTAGGTTAGGGTTAGGGTTAGGGGTAGGGTTCGTATTCTGGTTAGGGTTAGGGATAGGTTTAGGGTTAGGGTTATATTTTAGGGTTAGGTTAGGGTTAAAGTTAGAGTTAGGTTTAGTGTTAGGGATAGGGTTAGGTTTAGTGTTAGGGTTAGTGTTATGTTAGGGTTAGGGTTAGGGTTCTGGCAGGGTTAGGGTTAGGGTTAGGGTTAGGGTTAGGGTTAGTTTAGGCCGATGCAGCATCCAAAGACACAGCACAACTAGGTAAGTTACTCTCATCTGCTCCCTTACCTCTGCCGCTTACCAGCCCCCGAGGCAGATGCTTCAATCTACCCTCTTCAGACAGCTACAACACCTCTAAAAGACAAAGAGGGGATGCTTAGAGGAACAGTGAGACAGACCTACAACACAACAACTGCTACATCTGTGGTAAATAGTTTGGGTTAGGTCTGTAGGGGTTTCGAGGTTTTTTGGATGTTAGGGCTTGAGGCTTTTTTTGTAAGGGCGGTGAGGGTTCCAGTGAGTGCTGGTAAATGCAGTTCTCGAGCACTCGGCCTGTGATTGGCCATGCTGGCTGTGCGGGGAATGCTGGTAGGTGTAGTTTTCCGGCACTGGGAGGCCATGTTGAATGCCCAGAGCATACCGG
>NW_028136821.1:70000-72500 GCF_965140915.1 Aythya marila | reverse complement strand
GTTAGGGTTAGGTTAGGGTTAGGGTTAGCTTTAGGGTTAGGGTTAGGATTAGGGTTAGGGTTAGGGTTAGAGGGTTTAGGCTAGGGTTAGGGTTAGCGTTAGGGATAGGGTTAGGGTTAGGGCTAGTGTTAGATCCACCATTAGGGTTAGGGTTAGGGTTAGGGTTAGGGGTTAGGGTTAGCTTTAGGGTTAGGGGTTAGGGTTATTAGCGTTAGGGTTAGGGTTAGGGTTAGGGTTAGGGTTAGGGTTAGGGTTAGGGTTAGGGTTAGGGTTAGGGTTAGGGTTAGGGTTAGGGTTAGGGTTAGGGTTAGGGTTAGGGTTAGGGTTAGGGTTAGGGTTAGGGTTGGGTTAGGGTCCCAGAACTAGGGTTAGGGTTAGGGGTTAGGGTTATTAAGGTTAGGGTTAGGGTTAGGGTTAGGGTTAGGGTTAGGGTTATGGTTAGGGTTAGGGTTAGGGTTAGGGTTAGGGTTAGGGTTAGGGTTAGGGTTAGGGTTAGGGTTAGGGTTGGGTTAGGGTCCCAGAACTAGGGTTAGGGTTAGGGGTTAGGGTTATTAGGGTTAGGGTTAGGGTTAGGGTTAGGGTTAGGGTTAGGGTTAGGGTTAGGGTTAGGGTTAGGGGTTAGGGTTAGGGTTAGGGTTAGGGGTTAGGGTTATTAGCGTTAGGGTTAGGGTTAGGGTTAGGGTTAGGGTTAGGTTAGGTTTAAAGTTAGGGTTACGGTTAGGGTTAGGGTTGGGTTATGTTCAGGGTTAGGGTTAGGGTTAGGGTTAGGGTTAGGGGTCGGGTTAGGGTTAGGGTTCGTATTCTGGTTAGGGTTAGGGATAGGTTTAGGTTTAGTGTTAGGGTTAGTGTTATGTTAGGGTTAGGGTTAGGGTTCTGGCAGTGTTAGGGTTAGGTTAGGGTTAGGGTTAGCTTTAGGGTTAGGGTTAGGATTAGGGTTAGGGTTAGGGTTAGAGGGTTTAGGCTAGGGTTAGGGTTAGCGTTAGGGTTAGGGTTAGGGTTAGGGTTAGGGCTAGGGTTAGATCCACCATTAGGGTTAGGGTTAGGGTTAGGGTTAGGGGTTAGGGTTAGCTTTAGGGTTAGGGGTTAGGGTTATTAGCGTTAGGGTTAGGGTTAGGGTTAGGGTTAGGGTTAGGGTTAGGGTTAGGGTTAGGGTTAGGGTTAGGTTAGGGTTACGGTTAGGGTTAGGGTTAGGGTTAGGGGTCGGGTTAGGGTTAGGGTTCGTATTCTGGTTAGGGTTAGGGATAGGTTTAGGTTTAGTGTTAGGGTTAGTGTTATGTTAGGGTTAGGGTTAGGGTTCTGGCAGGGTTAGGGTTAGGTTAGGGTTAGGGTTAGCTTTAGGGTTAGGGTTAGGATTAGGGTTAGGGTTAGGGTTAGAGGGTTTAGGCTAGGGTTAGGGTTAGCTTTGGGGTTAGGGTTAGGGTTAGGGTTAGGGCTAGGGTTAGATCCACCATTAGGGTTAGGGTTAGGATTAGGGTTAGGGGTTAGGGTTAGGGTTAGGGTTAGGGGTTAGGGTTATTAGCGTTAGGGTTAGGGTTAGGGTTAGGTTAGGGTTAAAGTTAGGGTTACGGTTAGGGTTAGGGTTGGGTTATGTTCAGGGTTAGGGTTAGGTTAGGGTTAGGGTTATGTTAGGGTTAGTGTTAGGGTTAGGGTTCGTATTCTGGTTAGGGTTAGGGTTAGGGTTAGGGTTAGGGTTAGGGTTAGGTTAGGGTTAGGGTTAGGGGTTAGGGTTAAAGTTAGGGTTACGGTTAGGGTTAGGGTTGGGTTATGTTCAGGGTTAGGGTTAGGGTTAGGGTTCGGGTTAGGGTTAGGGTTAGGTTAGGGTTAGGGTTAGGGTTAGGGTTCGTATTCTGGTTAGGGTTAGGGATAGGTTTAGGGTTAGGGTTATATTTTAGGGTTAGGTTAGGGTTAAAGTTAGAGTTAGGTTTAGTGTTAGGGATAGGGTTAGGTTTAGTGTTAGGGTTAGTGTTATGTTAGGGTTAGGGTTAGGGTTCTGGCAGGGTTAGGGTTAGGGTTAGGGTTAGGGTTAGGGTTAGGGTTAGGGTTAGGGTTAGGGTTAGGGTTAGGGTTAGGGTTAGGGTTAGGGTTAGGGTTAGGGTTAGGGTTAGTTTAGGCCGATGCAGCATCCAAAGACACAGCACAACTAGGTAAGTTACTCTCATCTGCTCCCTTACCTCTGCCGCTTACCAGCCCCCGAGGCAGATGCTTCAATCTACCCTCTTCAGACAGCTACAACACCTCTAAAAGACAAAGAGGGGATGCTTAGAGGAACAGTGAGACAGACCTACAACACAACAACTGCTACATCTGTGGTAAATAGTTTGGGTTAGGTCTGTAGGGGTTTCGAGGTTTTTTGGATGTTAGGGCTTGAGGCTTTTTTTGTAAGGGCGGTGAGGGTTCCAGTGAGTGCTGGTAAATGCAGTTCTCGAGCACTCGGCCTGTGATTGGCCATGCTGGCTGTGCGGGGAATGCTGGTAGGTGTAGTTTTCCGGCACTGGGAGAC
>NW_028136821.1:62500-65000 GCF_965140915.1 Aythya marila | reverse complement strand
AGGTTAGGGTTACGGTTAGGTTTAGGGTTGGGTTATGTTCATGGTTAGGGTTAGGGTTAGGGTTAGGGTTAGGGTTAGGGTTAGGGTTAGGGTTAGGGTTAGGGTTAGGGTTAGGGTTAGGGTTAGGGTTAGGGTTATGTTAGGGTTAGTGTTAGGGTTAGGGTTCGTATTCTGGTTAGGGTTAGGGTTAGGTTAGGGTTAGGGTTAGCTTTAGGGTTAGGGTTAGGATTAGGGTTAGGGTTAGGGTTAGAGGGTTTAGGCTAGGGTTAGAGTTAGCGTTAGGGTTAGGGTTAGGGTTAGGGTTAGGGTTAGATCCACCATTAGGGTTAGGTTTCGGTTAGGGTTAGGGTTAGGGTTAGGTTAGGGTTAGGGTTAGGGGTAGGGTTCGTATTCTGGTTAGGGTTAGGGATAGGTTTAGGGTTAGGGTTATATTTTAGGGTTAGGTTAGGGTTAAAGTTAGAGTTAGGTTTAGTGTTAGGGATAGGGTTAGGTTTAGTGTTAGGGTTAGTGTTATGTTAGGGTTAGGGTTAGGGTTCTGGCAGGGTTAGGGTTAGGGTTAGGGTTAGGGTTAGGGTTAGGGTTAGGGTTAGGGTTAGGGTTAGGGTTAGGGTTAGGGTTAGGGTTAGGGTTCGGGTTAGGGTTAGGGTTAGTTTAGGCCGATGCAGCATCCAAAGACACAGCACAACTAGGTAAGTTACTCTCATCTGCTCCCTTACCTCTGCCGCTTACCAGCCCCCGAGGCAGATGCTTCAATCTACCCTCTTCAGACAGCTACAACACCTCTAAAAGACAAAGAGGGGATGCTTAGAGGAACAGTGAGACAGACCTACAACACAACAACTGCTACATCTGTGGTAAATAGTTTGGGTTAGGTCTGTAGGGGTTTCGAGGTTTTTTGGATGTTAGGGCTTGAGGCTTTTTTTGTAAGGGCGGTGAGGGTTCCAGTGAGTGCTGGTAAATGCAGTTCTCGAGCACTCGGCCTGTGATTGGCCATGCTGGCTGTGCGGGGAATGCTGGTAGGTGTAGTTTTCCGGCACTGGGAGACCATGTTGTGTGCCCAGAGCATGCCGGGAGATGTAGTTCTTGTACTCCAGACTTCCGGGAGGCCATGTTGCGTACCCAGAGTATGCCGGGAAATGTAGTTTTCGGATTCGGGACTTCCGGGAGGCCATGTTGAATGCCCAGAGCATACCGGGAGATGTAGTTCTCGGGAACTAGGGTTAGGGTTAGGGGCTAGGGCTGGGGCTAGACTTAGGGTTTCGGGTGAGGGTTGGGGTTGGGGGTTATTGTTAGGGTTAGTGGTTTAGGGTTAGGCTTAGAGGGTTATGGTTAGGGATAGCTTAGGGGTAGGTTTAGAGGGTTAGGGTAAGGGTTAGGGGTTAGGGTTAGGGTTAGGGTTAGGGTTACGTTAGGGTTAAAGTTAGGGTTACGGTTAGGGTTAGGGTTGGGTTATGTTCAGGGTTAGGGTTAGGGTTAGGGTTAGGGTTAGGGGTCGGGTTAGGGTTAGGGTTCGTATTCTGGTTAGGGTTAGGGATAGGTTTAGGTTTAGTGTTAGGGTTAGTGTTATGTTAGGGTTAGGGTTAGGGTTCTGGCAGGGTTAGGGTTAGGTTAGGGTTAGGGTTAGCTTTAGGGTTAGGGTTAGGGTTAGGGTTAGGGTTGGGTTAGGGTCCCAGAACTAGGGTTAGGGTTAGGGGTTAGGGTTATTAGGGTTAGGGTTAGGGTTAGGGTTAGGGTTAGGGTTAGGTTAGGGTTACGGTTAGGTTTAGGGTTGGGTTATGTTCATGGTTAGGGTTAGGGTTAGGGTTAGGGTTAGGGTTAGGGTTAGGGTTAGGGTTAGGGTTAGGGTTAGGGTTAGGGTTAGGGTTATGTTAGGGTTAGTGTTAGGGTTAGGGTTCGTATTCTGGTTAGGGTTAGGGTTAGGTTAGGGTTAGGGTTAGCTTTAGGGTTAGGGTTAGGATTAGGGTTAGGGTTAGGGTTAGAGGGTTTAGGCTAGGGTTAGAGTTAGCGTTAGGGTTAGGGTTAGGGTTAGGGTTAGGGTTAGATCCACCATTAGGGTTAGGTTTCGGTTAGGGTTAGGGTTAGGGTTAGGTTAGGGTTAGGGTTAGGGGTAGGGTTCGTATTCTGGTTAGGGTTAGGGATAGGTTTAGGGTTAGGGTTATATTTTAGGGTTAGGTTAGGGTTAAAGTTAGAGTTAGGTTTAGTGTTAGGGATAGGGTTAGGTTTAGTGTTAGGGTTAGTGTTATGTTAGGGTTAGGGTTAGGGTTCTGGCAGGGTTAGGGTTAGGGTTAGGGTTAGGGTTAGGGTTAGGGTTAGGGTTAGGGTTAGGGTTAGGGTTAGGGTTAGGGTTCGGGTTAGGGTTAGGGTTAGTTTAGGCCGATGCAGCATCCAAAGACACAGCACAACTAGGTAAGTTACTCTCATCTGCTCCCTTACCTCTGCCGCTTACCAGCCCCCGAGGCAGATGCTTCAATCTACCCTCTTCAGACAGCTACAACACCTC
>NW_028136821.1:0-47500 GCF_965140915.1 Aythya marila | reverse complement strand
GGTTAGGGTTAGGGCTAGGGTTAGATCCACCATTAGGGTTAGGGTTAGGGTTAGGGGTAGGGGTTAGGGGCAGGGTTAGGGTTAGGGGTTAGGGTTATTAGCGTTAGGGTTAGGGTTAGGGTTAGGTTAGGGTTAAAGTTAGGGTTACGGTTAGGGTTAGGGTTGGGTTATGTTCAGGGTTAGGGTTAGGGTTAGGTTTAGGGTTAGGGGTCGGGTTAGGGTTAGGGTTCGTATTCTGGTTAGGGTTAGGGATAGGTTTACGTTTAGTGTTAGGGTTAGTGTTATGTTAGGGTTAGGGTTAGGGTTCTGGCAGGGTTAGGGTTAGGTTAGGGTTAGGGTTAGCTTTAGGGTTAGGGTTAGGATTAGGGTTAGGGTTAGGGTTAGAGGGTTTAGGCTAGGGTTAGGGTTAGCGTTAGGGTTAGGGTTAGGGTTAGGGCTAGGGTTAGATCCACCATTAGGGTTAGGGTTAGGGGTTAGGGTTAGGGGTTAGGGTTAGCTTTAGGGTTAGGGGTTAGGGTTATTAGCGTTAGGGTTAGGGTTAGGGTTAGGGTTAGGTTAGGGTTAAAGTTAGGGTTACGGTTAGGGTTAGGGTTGGGTTATGTTCAGGGTTAGGGTTAGGGTTAGGGTTAGGGTTAGGGTTAGGGTTAGGGGTCGGGTTAGGGTTAGGGTTCGTATTCTGTTTAGGGTTAGGGATAGGTTTAGGTTTAGTGTTAGGGTTAGTGTTATGTTAGGGTTAGGGTTAGGGTTCTGGCAGGGTTAGGGTTAGGTTAGGGTTAGGGTTAGCTTTCGGGTTAGGGTTAGGGTTAGGGTTAGGGTTAGAGGGTTTAGGCTAGGGTTCGGGTTAGCTTTAGGGTTAGGGTTAGGGGTTAGGGTTAGGGCTAGGGTTAGATCCACCATTAGGGTTAGGGTTAGGATTAGGGTTAGGGGTTAGGGTTAGGGTTAGGGGTTAGGGTTATTAGCGTTAGGGTTAGGGTTAGGGTTAGGTTAGGGTTAGGGGTAGGGTTCGTATTCTGGTTAGGGTTAGGGATAGGTTTAGGGTTAGGGTTATATTTTAGGGTTAGGTTAGGGTTAAAGTTAGAGTTAGGTTTAGTGTTTGGGATAGGGTTAGGTTTAGTGTTAGGGTTAGTGTTATGTTAGGGTTAGGGTTAGGGTTCTGGCAGGGTTAGGGTTAGGGTTAGGGTTAGGGTTAGGGTTAGGGTTAGGGTTAGGGTTAGGGTTAGTTTAGGCCGATGCAGCATCCAAAGACACAGCACAACTAGGTAAGTTACTCTCATCTGCTCCCTTACCTCTGCCGCTTACCAGCCCCCGAGGCAGATGCTTCAATCTACCCTCTTCAAACAGTTACAACACCTCTAAAAGACAAAGAGGGGATGCTTAGAGGAACAGTGAGACAGACCTACAACACAACAACTGCTACATCTGTGGTAAATAGTTTGGGTTAGGTCTGTAGGGGTTTCGAGGTTTTTTGGATGTTAGGGCTTGAGGCTTTTTTTGTAAGGGCGGTGAGGGTTCCAGTGAGTGCTGGTAAATGCAGTTCTCGAGCACTCGGCCTGTGATTGGCCATGCTGGCTGTGCGGGGAATGCTGGTAGGTGTAGTTTTCCGGCACTGGGAGACCATGTTGTGTGCCCAGAGCATGCCGGGAGATGTAGTTCTTGTACTCCAGACTTCCGGGAGGCCATGTTGCGTACCCAGAGTATGCCGGGAAATGTAGTTTTCGGATTCGGGACTTCCGGGAGGCCATGTTGAATGCCCAGAGCATACCGGGAGATGTAGTTCTCGGGAACTAGGGTTAGGGTTAGGGGCTAGGGCTGGGGCTAGAGTTAGGGTTTCGGGTGAGGGTTGGGGTTGGGGGTTATTGTTAGGGTTAGTGGTTTAGGGTTAGGCTTAGAGGGTTATGGTTAGGGATAGGTTAGGGGTAGGTTTAGAGGGTTAGGGTAAGGGTTAGGGGTTAGGGGTTGGGACTGTGGTTAGGCTTAGTGTAAAGGTTAGGGTGAGGGTATTAGGGTTATGGTTTGGGTTCAGATTAGGGTAAGGGTTAGGGCAAAGGTAAGTTTTAGGGTAAGGCTAAGGGTAAGGCTTAGGGTGAGGAGAAGGTTTAGGGAAAGGGTTAGGTTTTGGGTAAGGGTTGGGGTAAGGTTTAGGGTAAGGGTAAGAGTTAGGGTAAAGGATAGAGTAATGGTAAGTATAAGGGTAGGGTAAGGATTAGGGTAAGGTTAAGGATTAGGGTTAGGTTTAGGGTAAGAATAAGGGTAAGCTAATGGTTAGGATAATGGTTAGGGTAAAGGTTTTCATTTTTTAAAGCTGAAAAGCAGTATGCAATCTGGGACGTCACAGCCAGAGCTGCCTATGGTAAGGTGAGTAAGGAAAAGATGGAGCAGATGTTCTACTCCTGTTTTTTTCTTTATACGTAAATAAAAGTTTGAGCTAATTCCAGTTGGAAGAGTTCCAATTACTTGTTTGGTCATAATGTCTTTTAATATTGAAAGCTGCAGCAAAAGCATGGGGATTTTTGCTTCTAGAAACACCTTACTTCTCTTGTCTGCACTATGTATGCTTTTGAGCTAAAACTAATTAAAAAATGAAAAGAAAAATCACACACACAAAAAAAAAAAAAAAAAAACACAGCTGCTGCTGCTCTCTTCCTACTTCCTTGTGCTTTGCCCCTACCCTTTCCCAGGTGATTGGGTTTGGGTGCTAGGCGAGGCCAAATGGTATGTGAGTCCCAGGCATCCCCTCAGAGTGCTCATTCTGCTTGGGCTGCTCTTTGGGGTGTTTGTTTTTCCTTCGGTCAGTTGCAGGCTTCTTCAGGTGGATGAGAGTTTATGGACTGATGCGTTTCCAAGTAGCGAGGGGTACGCACATCTTTTTGAGGTAACAGCTAGTAGGATCTGTTAGAATAAACTAATGTAGTATTGATGCCTTTATTGCATGCAGTTCTTTATCAGGTGAGTAACTGTTGCGAGTAACTGAAGTCAATGTTACTTGGTGTTTTTGCTATGCAGTGCCTGTGCGGACTACTGCACGAGACACAGCTTTATGACATCTGGCCCAGCAACTACTAAATAAGGGGAGGGGAGAAGCTGAAGAACGACCAAAGGACAAAGCCTGGGAGGAAGACTACGAGCCTTCAGTACGAGCGGCTCCCAGAGGGACCACCGGAGACTGATAACGCCTGCACCAGTGGGAGGGTTTGGATTCTGGGAACTAATTAGAATAACCCTGCCTTTTGTAGAAGTAGTAATGAATATGTATTAGCCTAGCAGCATAAAAACCAGCCGCCTAATGTAACTTGTGTGCGTCTTGGTGGAGCAGAAACTCCTGGCGCACCCAGCGCTGCTTGCTTACCTCTATTCCTTTAATAAATCATAAACATTAATTGTAAGCCTATTTGGGACTCGGTCATTTATTACAAGTGGGACCTCCCGATGGGTGGAAGCTGTCGGGATAGCTCGGGATGCTGAGGCGTGGTGCTGCAAGGAGGTTGGTGGTCGGTGGCGCCCTGGGGCAGGCCGAATTGGGAGGGGGCAAGGCGGCGGGTGGTCAGTGGTTTCTGTGGAAAAGGCGCTTGTATGGGGGGCTGCGCATTCAGAGGAACCTTGACAGGCTGCAGATAGGGGCAGGCAGGAACCTTTTGAAGTTCAGGAGAGGGAAATGCCAAGCCCTACCCCTAGGGAGAAACACCTCTGTTTACCAGCACTGGCTAGCTCGATACTGAATAAGCATTTCTTCATGGAAGGGGTGCTTTGCTATTAGAACAGGCTGCCCGGGGAAGTGGTAAGAGACCCGATCCTTAAAAGTATTGAAGAGACATGTGGACATAGCCCGGGAGTCCGGCCTCCGGCAGGGCGGGAGCTGGGTCTTCCGAGCCCCTGTGCTCCGGTCTTGTGCGACGCGTTTGCAAGCAGCACCGGGTGCCGGGTCCGACATCGGACGGTTCGGGGACGGCGATTCCGGGGCCGTCGGCTAGCGGGGGCCGGCTATGTCGTGTCCCGGGGATCCGACTTCAGGGGGCGTGGGGGCCGGCCGTGCAGTGAAGCGGGGGGCTGGCGTCCGCCGGCTTCCCAGAGAGCGGGCTTTCGGTCCCGTGCGGTTCGGTGGCCGGCCGTCCCGAAACCCTGGGCACCGGTCTTGTGCTAGACTCCGCGGGCCCCGGGGCCGAACTCGGCTTCTCGGGGCCGGCGGTCGCGGTGTCCAGGTGTCCCGCCTCGGGCGGCGCGGGGCCGGCTGTCCCTAGCAGCTGGGTTCCCAAGAGCTTCTGGGCTCCCAAGCGTCGCCCAAGACCGGATCCCAGAGAATCGGGACGGCCGGCCGCACCGCTGCGACTAGCACAAGCGTCTCCCGACAACGGAGCCCAGGAGCTTGCGAGGGTCAGATTCCGCGCCCCGGGATAGAGAAACGGGGAGCGCGGGTCGGCCGGCCGCAGCTTCGCACGGGACCGAACCCCCTGTCTCCGGCACGGCCAGACCCCGAGCCGGCAGACAGCAGCCTCCCGCTTCACGGCACAGTCGGCCCCCAACCCGCCCGAGTTCTGATCGCCGGGACACGGGACAGCCGGCCGCGCCGCCCTAGGCCGGACACCTGGAGCCCGGGACCGCCGTCCCTGACAAAGCCAAAGTCGGACCCGGACCCCGCTGCGGCTAGCACACGCGTCGCCCAGGAACGCAGCCTAGGACCTCGGGACGGTCGCATCCCGCGCCTCCGGCAGGAGCTACCCGGGAGGGCAGGACGGCCTGCCGCAGCTCCGCAAGAGACCGAACCTGCTGGATTCCGGGACGGCCAGAGCCCGAGCCGGTGGGCAGCAGCCTCCCGCTTCACGGCTCGGCAGTGAAGCTCACGGTTCATCGTCCGGGTCACGGTTCGTCGCCCGACTTCGGACCCACGGGACAGCCGGCACCCGCGCCGCCGGAGGCCGGACACACGGGCCTCGGCATCGCCGTCCCCGAACCGCACGAAGTCACACACGGTCTCCGGTGCGTCCAGCACACGCATCGCAAAGACCGGAGCCCAGATTATAGGATCAGCCAGCCCTGCGCCGCCCGAGGTCGGACCGGGAACCCGGTGCGCTTGGCACATGCGTCGCCCAAGAACGGCGCCCAGGGCCGCGGGATGGTCGTGCGTCACGCAGCCCGAGTTCGGACCCACGGGACACGGGACAGCCGGCACCCGTGCCTACTCTTGGGGACTTGGAAAGAGTACTGATGCTGTGCCAGCACTATGCAGCAATAGGCACAACACTGGAGTGATTTCAGTGTTGTTCCAGCTACGAGTGTAGAGTACAGCACTGTGCGGGCTGCTGCAGGGAAACGGTGACTCCAGCTCAGACAGACGCAACACAACTTCCACCCCTTATTCCATAACATTTGTGTCACAATCAGGTACAGTTTAGTATATAGATGGTCTCATCACCATAGTTTTCTGTCCATTGAAGCATTTTTATGTCTGTACTTCTCTTTATTCTATAGGTATTTTCCCAAAATGCTCATAAAAAACTGTTGATGGTTTCACCATCATCTGTCAAAGTGGTCACTCAGGGCAGGCGAAGTTGGTTTTCTTGACACCAGCACCAGCTTAGCTCACATCACTGTTGCACTTGCCTGGTTCCTTGCAAAGTTGACCTTTCATTGGTTCTGCAGTGTCCTCTTACAACACATAACTTGGATGACAGATTAATTTTCTCCCAGTGTTAAATCTCCTTGAGGCACACACTTGATATCCCCATCTTTCTGCATCACCCACCAGGTATACCCTGGACCTTTGGCAAAGACAATCCCACGAGTGCAATCCCACAGCACTTGTCTTTCCAGGCCCAAGATAGTTTCGGGCCGTGGCATGGTTTACAGGGTATGTTTCCAGCCACCCAGTAGTTGCTTCTTCCATGGTGATTATGTACCGTTTGCCTTGGCGGGTTTGCGGAAGTGGTCCGATGTAGTCAATCTGCCAGACCTCACCAGATCGAAATCCAAGCCATCTCCCACTATTCCAGGGAGACTTTCCCCTCATGGCTCGTTTGATTGCAGCACAGGTCTCACACTGATGGGTAACCTGTGTGATGGCCTCAATGGTCCGTTCCGCTTTCGAGTCACTCAATATAGAGGACTCACAAGCTGACTATAGCCTGGCACATGCATTCTCCAAATCCCACAAGACCTAGGAACGCTTCTGTTTCTTTTTTGCTGGTTGGCGGAGACAGAACTGTTATTTTATTGATCTCATCCGTCGGAATGTGGCGACGTCCATCCTGCCATTTTACCCCCAACAACTGGATTTCCTGTGCAGGTCCCTTGACCTTATTCTGTTTAATGGCAAATCCAGCTTTCAGGAGAATTGGAATTATTTTCTTCCCTTACCCAAAAACTTCTTCTGCTGTGTTACCCCATACGATGATATCATCGATATACTGCAGGTGTTCAGGAGCGTTCCCCTGTTCCAGTGTCGTCTGGATCAGTCCATGGCAGATGGCAGGGCTGTGTTTCCACCCCTGGGGCAGTCGATTCCAAGTATACTGAATGCCCCTCCAAGTGAAAGCAAATTGTGGCCTGCATACTGCTGCTAGACGGATAGAGAAAAATGCATTAGCAGTATCGATAGTAGCATTCCACTTGGCTGCCTTTGACTCTAGTTCGTACTGAAGTTCTAGCATGTCTGGCACTGCTGCACTTAGTGGTGGTGTGACTTCATTCAGGCCCCGATAGTCCACTGTTAGCCTCCACTCGCCATTGGACTTTCGCACTGGCCATATAGGACTGTTAAAAGGTGAATGAGTCTTGCTGATCACTCCTTGGCTCTCCAGATGGTGAACTAACTCATGGAGAGGAATCAGGGAGTCTCGGTTGGTGCGCTATTGCCGCCGGTGCACAGTTGTAGTCGCAATTGGCACTTGCTGTTCTTCAATCCTCAGCAATCCTACAGCAGAAGGGTCTTGTGAGAGACCAGGCAGGGTAGACAGCTGCTTAATCTTCTCTGTGCTCAAGGCAGCTATGCCAAAAGCCCACCGGTACTCTACTGGATCCTTGAGGTACCCTTTCCTGAGGTAGTCTATGCCGACGATGCACGGAGCCTCTGGGCCAGTCACGATGGGGTGCTTTTGCCACTCATTCCCAGTTAGACTCACTTCAGCTTCCAATATGGTTAGCTCTTGGGATCCTCCCCTCACTCCGGAGATAGAGATGGGTTCTGCCCCTTGGTGGCCTGACGGCATTAGAGTACACTGTGCGCCTGTGTCCACTAAAGCTTTCTATTTTTGCGGTTCCGGTGTGCCAGGCCATCGAATCCACACAGTCCAGTAAATCCGGTTGTCCCTCTCCTCTACCTGGCTAGAGGCAGGGCCCCACTAGTCCTGGTCAGAGTATCTATCAATTATTTCTTCCAAACGTGAAGGAGAAGTCTCTTCATCAGGGTCAGGAGTATTACTGTTCCTTCTACTCCCTCTGGGGGACTGTTCAACAGAAACCGGGGCAGCAATCCTCCTAGGGGCCCTCTTTGTTGCTGCTGTATCTTTCCGTAGCTCACGTAGCCGAGCAGCTAGGGCCGAGGTCGGTTCACCGTCCCACTTCCTCCTATCTTCCCCGTGGTCACGTAAATAAAACCACAAGGTACCTCGCGGTGTGCGTCCCGGATTCTCCCTTGTTTGAGCCGGGGACTGCTGGTGCTTGAAGGCCGAAAGATTTTTCCGTCTAGGTGAGGACGAAGCTATGTGTTCATCTAACCGTTGGGACAGTCTCTCCACAGCTGAAATGCAGTCCCGTACTGGGGCAGAGAGATTTTCTTCATATTTATGAAGTTGATTGGACACGTTGTCCACAGTTGCCCCCATCCCCTCGTCCCAACCCATGACTGCCAGTGTGCTGGCATGTCTTGGGGGAGCAGCCCGTACAAACTTGGACGCTGTGCAACAAAACACCTGGACGCTGTGCATTGGACTTCATCGGGGTCTTTAGGTGCCTGGGCGTTGTTTAAATCACTATAAAGCATCTCCAGCACAGCTAATTCCCGCAGCTGCTGGAATCTTATCCATATCCATATGGACAAGTGGTAACTTATCCATAGTGGTCCATTTGTTTACTTGGGAGACAATACCCTCTTTGTGGGGATACCTTTCTTTCACAGCTGTTAGGATTCGCCTCCAGAGGCTGATAACTTGTGCCTCTCTTCCAATTACTCTGTCAATGAGCCTTTCTCTAGAAAGGGATCCCAGCTGCTTGGCTTTGTTGCCTTCTAGCTGTTGGGTATTGGCCCCACTATCCCAGTGTCGAAGCAGCCAAGTGAGGATGTGCTCACCTGGACGGCGACTGAAGGCTTTTCGTATTTCTCGCAGCTCACTCAAGGATAGAGACCGAGTAGTTTCTGATTCATCTATGATTTCAGTCTCTTCGTGATGTTGCCGTGATAACGCTGCTTTAGAGCCGCTTGCCTTTTCCTCTTCTCCCTCATCCATAGGAGGAGCTCCTTCCCTTACTAAACGACCTGATCTCCGTTTCCACTGTTTTGTCTTTACTACGGGGGCGACTGATACCAAAGATGGTCGGTCCTCTGGGGTGGTCATATTGCGTGCTGTCTCATCATCAAATTCAAGAACCTCCCTATCCCCTTGAGGGTGCTGGGCAATGTTAATTGACATCTGATAGGCGTAAGCCAGACCCCAGCAGAGTGCAGCCAGCTAGTGGAGTTCTCTAGTATTGCCAGGGTCAGGGCAATATCTTTCAAACATTCTACCAACTTTCTTGGATTTTGTACTTGTTCAGGGGTGAAATTTAGAACCATTGGAGGAGAAAACCGTGATAGGTACCTGCCCAAATCCCCCCACACACCTTGCCACCCACAACTTTGTCTGGGGACAGGTCCTTGGATAATATTCTTAATAAACTGCTTTGCCTTGGGGAAGAAGACAAACACTACACCTAGTATATGAGGATAATATCTCACCAGGGGTATCCAAGATACTGAAAGGCTGCTGTAATTAGCCCACAGGGAGAAAAGTAGAAGGCACCACACCCGATATTATTCACTGATTGACTGCTGGGGGCAAAAAAGAAAGCACTATAATTCTTAATATTGTCAATAATATAATCTCCAGGAGACCAGGAGGATAACAATGCCGGGCTTGAATACCAAACCAAACTGAAGGCCAGTATGTTACAGCACAACATGTTAAAAAAACAAGCACAGACTTCAACATTTTCTCCGACCGGATGTAAAGGAAAAAAGAAAACAGAGTGGGCTACATACAACATATCCACACAGAAAAGTATTACCAGAAAACCGAGCATTATGACAACCAATATGTTAGTTGTAAATACTTCAATCAATACTATTGTTATCTCAACCCTCGAGCGCCACAACCCTTTTGGAGCCCAACCCTCGTTAGGCACCAAAAAGGACTTTGGTGGTTTTACTTAGGTGGGCAGCCGAGCTCCACCACAACCGCTCTCTCACTCCCTCTCTCCTCAAAGAGGAAGGGGGAGAAAATACAACACAGAGAGCTCGAGGTTTGAGATAAGAAAGGTATAATTAAAGGGAAAGGGAATGGGGAGAAAAAGAAACAAAAGAAACAATAAGTCCGCATGGAAGCACCGAGAGAGAAAAAAATTATTCTCTACTTCCCATCAGCGAGCGGTGTTCGGCCATGTCCTGGGAAGCAGGGCCTCAAACGCGTAGTGGATGTTCAGGAGGAACAGCCCCCTCCCCCACGAGAGACCCCCCTTTTATTGCTGAGTGTGACATCGGGTGTTACAGAATATCCCTTTAGTTGGATTAGGTCAGCTGGCCCGACAACGTCCCCTCCCCATAACTTGCCCACCCCTAGCCTGCTGGCTCTTTGGAGCTTGGAAGGAGTCCTGATGCTGTGCCAGCACTACGCAGACACAACACTGGAGTGATATCAGTGCTGTTCCAGCTACGAGTGCAGAGTACAGCACTGTGCGGGCTGCTGCAGGGAAAAGGTGACTCCAGCTCAGACAGCCCCAACACACGGGGTCCGGGTCCGACCTCGGGAGGCTCGGGGACTGTGGTCCCGGGGCCCGCGTGACCGGCCTCCGTCGGCACGGGTGCCGGCTGTCCCATGTCCCGTGGGTCCGAACTCGGGCTGCGTGGGATCCGGCCATCACGCTTCCCAGGGCTCCGGTCTTTGGCGACGCATGTGCCAAGCGCACCGGGTTCCCGGTCCGACCTCGGGCGGCGCGGGGCTGGCTGATCCTATAATCTGGGCTCCGGTCTTTGCGATGCGTGTGCTGGACGCACCGGAGACCGTGTGTGACTTCGTGCGGTTCGGGGACGGCGATGCCGAGGCCCGTGTGTCCGGCCTCCGGCGGCGCGGGTGCCGGCTGTCCCGTGGGTCCGAAGTCGGGCGACGAACCGTGACCCGGACGATGAACCGTGAGCTTCACTGCCGAGCCGTGAAGCGGGAGGCTGCTGCCCACCGGCTCGGGCTCTGGCCGTCCCGGAATCCAGCAGGTTCGGTCTCTTGCGGAGCTGCGGCAGGCCGTCCTGCCCTCCCGGGTAGCTCCTGCCGGAGGCGCGGGATGCGACCGTCCCGAGGTCCTAGGCTGCGGTCCTGGGCGACGCGTGTGCTAGCCGCAGCGGGGTCCGGGTCCGACTTGGGAAGGGTAGGGGCAAAGCACAAGGAAGTAGAAAGAGAGCAGCAGCAGCTGTGGTGCATTTTTTTTTTTTTTGTGTGTGTGTGATTTTTCTTTTTATTTTTTAATCAGTTTTAGCTCAAAAGCATGCATAGTGCAGACAAGAGAACTAGGGTGTTACTAGAAGCAAAAATCCCCATGCTTTTGCTGCAGCTTTCAATATTAAAAGACATTATGACCAAGCAAGTAATTGGAACTCTTCCAACTGGAATTAGCTCAAACTTTTATTTACGTATAAAGAAAGAACTAGGAGTAGAACATCTGCTCCAACTTTTCCTCTCTCACATTGCCATAGGCAGCTGTGGCTGTGACGTTCCAGATTGCATACTGCGTTTCAGCTTTAACAAATGAAAACCTTTACCCTAACCCTTCTCGTTGGTCATCATGGTGGAAAAGTGTAAATTGCGGGTTTTGGAGAACATCAGGTAGGTTTATGACGACTTCTGGGGCAGATTCATGGTTTTTAGGGTTTTCTTCTGTTGTTTTTCTACTGAACCAGTTGTTTTTTGGCGTGTTTTTGACGTGTTTTGGGGTCTCCGTTGTGTTTTGTTGGGTTCTTGTTGTTCATCATGGTGAAAACGTGTAAATTGTGGGTATTGGAGAACATCAGGTAGGTTTAGGGGGACTTTTGGGGTGGATCAACGGCTTTTAGGGTTTTCTTTCGGTTTTGGGGGTGATCCCGCTTTTTTTTGTGGTGTTTTTGACGTGTTTTGGGGTTTCCGTTGCGTTTCGTTGATTTCCTAATGTGTTTTAAGTTTGTTGGGAGTGGACTTTGGGATTTGGAGAACATCAGGTAGGTTTCGTGTGTTTTTGGGGTGGATCTATGTTTTTTGGGGTTTTCTTTCTTTTTTAGGGGTTATCCTGTTCTTGTTTGGGGTGTTTTCGACTTGTTTTGGGGTCTCCGTTGGGTTTTAGTTGGATTCTCGTTGGTCGTTAGGGTAAATGGGAGTGGATTGTGGGTTTTGAAGAAGATCAGGTGAGTTTAGGGTGGTTTTGCGGGGAAATTCATAGTGTTTGGTGTTTTTTCTTCTGATCCAGTTCTTTTCTGGGGTGTTTTTGAGGTGTTTTTGGGGTTTCCGTTGGGTTTCGTTGAGTTCCTAATGGGTTTTATGGTGGTTGGGAGTGGACATTTGGATTTGGAGAACATCAGGTACGTTTAGAGTGGTTTTGGGATTGGATCCGTGCTTTTTGGGGTTTTCTTTCGTTTTTGGGGGTGATCCTGTTCTTGTTTGGGGTGTTTTGGACGTGTTTTGGGTTCTCCGTTGGGTTTCGTTGTGTTTTCCGTGGTCATCATGGTGGAAAAGTGTAAATTGTGGGTTTTGGAGAACATCAGGTAGGTTTAGGGTGTTTTTTGGGGTGGATCTATGTTTTTGGGGGATTTTCTTCCAGTTTTGGGGGTGATTCCGTTCTTGTTTGGGGTGTTTTTGACGTGTTTTGTGGTCTGTGTTTTGTTTCGTTGTGTTTTCCTTGTTCATTTTGGTGGAAAAGGCTGAATAGTGGGTTTTGGAGAACATCAGGTAGGTTTAGGGTGGTTTTGGGATTTGATCCGTGCTTTTTGGGGATTTTGTTCCAGTTTTGGGGGTGATTCCGTTCTTGTTTGTGGTGTTTTTGATGTGTTTTGGGTTCTCCGTTGGGTTTCGTTGGGTTTTCCGTTGGCATCATGGTGGAAAAGGGTAAATTGTGGGTTTTGGAGAACATCAGGTAGGTTTAGGGGGACTTTTGGGGTGGATTCATGGTATTTGTTTTTTTTTTTTTTCTGTTTTTCTGGGGTGATCCCGTTCTTTTTGGGTGTGTTTTTGATGTGTTTTGGGGTCTCCGTTGGGTTTTGTTGGGTTCTTGTTGGTCATCATGTTGGAAAAGTGTAAATTGTGGGTTTTGGAGAATATCAGGTGAGTTTAAGTTTTTCTGGGTGGTGAATCTATGGTTTTGGTTGAATTCTTCTGTTTTTTTTTTTTTTTTTTTTAGCGTTTTCTTCTGTTTTTGGGGTGGTCCCATTCTTTTTTGGGGTGTTTTTGACATATTTTGGGGTCTCCGTTGGTTTTTGTTGGGTTCTTGTTGTTCATCATGGTGAAAACGTGTAAATTGTGGGTATTGGAGAACATCAGGTAGGTTTAGGGGGACTATTGGGGTGGATCAACGGCTTTTAGGGTTTTCTTTCGGTTTTGGGGGTGATCCCGCTTTTTTTGGTGGTGTTTTTGACGTGTTTTGGGGTTTCCGTTGCGTTTCGTTGATTTCCTAATGTGTTTTAAGTTTGTTGGGAGTGGACTTTGGGATTTGGAGAACATCAGGTAGGTTTCGTGTGTTTTTGGGGTGGATCTATGTTTTTTGGGGTTTTCTTTCTTTTTTAGGGGTTATCCTGTTCTTGTTTGGGGTGTTTTCGACTTGTTTTGGGGTCTCCGTTGGGTTTTAGTTGGATTCTCGTTGGTCGTTAGGGTAAATGGGAGTGGATTGTGGGTTTTGAAGAAGATCAGGTGAGTTTAGGGTGGTTTTGCGGGGAAATTCATAGTGTTTGGTGTTTTTTCTTCTGATCCAGTTCTTTTCTGGGGTGTTTTTGAGGTGTTTTTGGGGTTTCCGTTGGGTTTCGTTGAGTTCCTAATGGGTTTTATGGTGGTTGGGAGTGGACATTTGGATTTGGAGAACATCAGGTACGTTTAGAGTGGTTTTGGGATTGGATCCGTGCTTTTTGGGGTTTTCTTTCGTTTTTGGGGGTGATCCTGTTCTTGTTTGGGGTGTTTTGGACGTGTTTTGGGTTCTCCGTTGGGTTTCGTTGTGTTTTCCGTGGTCATCATGGTGGAAAAGTGTAAATTGTGGGTTTTGGAGAACATCAGGTAGGTTTAGGGTGTTTTTTGGGGTGGATCTATGTTTTTGGGGGATTTTCTTCCAGTTTTGGGGGTGATTCCGTTCTTGTTTGGGGTGTTTTTGACGTGTTTTGTGGTCTCTGTTTTGTTTCGTTGTGTTTTCCTTGTTCATTTTGGTGGAAAAGGCTGAATAGTGGGTTTTGGAGAACATCAGGTAGGTTTAGGGTGGTTTTGGGATTTGATCCGTGCTTTTTGGGGATTTTGTTCCAGTTTTGGGGGTGATTCCGTTCTTGTTTGTGGTGTTTTTGATGTGTTTTGGGTTCTCCGTTGGGTTTCGTTGGGTTTTCCGTTGGCATCATGGTGGAAAAGGGTAAATTGCGGGTTTTGGAGAACATCAGGTAGGTTTAGGGGGACTTTTGGGGTGGATTCATGGTATTTGTTTTTTTTTTTTTCTGTTTTTCTGGGGTGATCCCGTTCTTTTTGGGTGTGTTTTTGATGTGTTTTGGGGTCTCCGTTGGGTTTTGTTGGGTTCTTGTTGGTCATCATGTTGGAAAAGTGTAAATTGTGGGTTTTGGAGAATATCAGGTGAGTTTAAGTTTTTCTGGGTGGTGAATCTATGGTTTTGGTTGAATTCTTCTGTTTTTTTTTTTTTTTTAGCGTTTTCTTCTGTTTTTGGGGTGGTCCCATTCTTTTTTGGGGTGTTTTTGATGTGTTTTGGGGTCTCCGTTGGTTTTTGTTGGGTTCTTGTTGTTCATCATGGTGAAAACGTGTAAATTGTGGGTATTGGAGAACATCAGGTAGGTTTAGGGGGACTATTGGGGTGGATCAACGGCTTTTAGGGTTTTCTTTCGGTTTTGGGGGTGATCCCGCTTTTTTTGGTGGTGTTTTTGACGTGTTTTGGGGTTTCCGTTGCGTTTCGTTGATTTCCTAATGTGTTTTAAGTTTGTTGGGAGTGGACTTTGGGATTTGGAGAACATCAGGTAGGTTTCGTGTGTTTTTGGGGTGGATCTATGTTTTTTGGGGTTTTCTTTCTTTTTTAGGGGTTATCCTGTTCTTGTTTGGGGTGTTTTCGACTTGTTTTGGGGTCTCCGTTGGGTTTTAGTTGGATTCTCGTTGGTCGTTAGGGTAAATGGGAGTGGATTGTGGGTTTTGAAGAAGATCAGGTGAGTTTAGGGTGGTTTTGCGGGGAAATTCATAGTGTTTGGTGTTTTTTCTTCTGATCCAGTTCTTTTCTGGGGTGTTTTTGAGGTGTTTTTGGGGTTTCCGTTGGGTTTCGTTGAGTTCCTAATGGGTTTTATGGTGGTTGGGAGTGGACATTTGGATTTGGAGAACATCAGGTACGTTTAGAGTGGTTTTGGGATTGGATCCGTGCTTTTTGGGGTTTTCTTTCGTTTTTGGGGGTGATCCTGTTCTTGTTTGGGGTGTTTTGGACGTGTTTTGGGTTCTCCGTTGGGTTTCGTTGTGTTTTCCGTGGTCATCATGGTGGAAAAGTGTAAATTGTGGGTTTTGGAGAACATCAGGTAGGTTTAGGGTGTTTTTTGGGGTGGATCTATGTTTTTGGGGGATTTTCTTCCAGTTTTGGGGGTGATTCCGTTCTTGTTTGGGGTGTTTTTGACGTGTTTTGTGGTCTGTGTTTTGTTTCGTTGTGTTTTCCTTGTTCATTTTGGTGGAAAAGGCTGAATAGTGGGTTTTGGAGAACATCAGGTAGGTTTAGGGTGGTTTTGGGATTTGATCCGTGCTTTTTGGGGATTTTGTTCCAGTTTTGGGGGTGATTCCGTTCTTGTTTGTGGTGTTTTTGATGTGTTTTGGGTTCTCCGTTGGGTTTCGTTGGGTTTTCCGTTGGCATCATGGTGGAAAAGGGTAAATTGTGGGTTTTGGAGAACATCAGGTAGGTTTAGGGGGACTTTTGGGGTGGATTCATGGTATTTGTTTTTTTTTTTTTTCTGTTTTTCTGGGGTGATCCCGTTCTTTTTGGGTGTGTTTTTGATGTGTTTTGGGGTCTCCGTTGGGTTTTGTTGGGTTCTTGTTGGTCATCATGTTGGAAAAGTGTAAATTGTGGGTTTTGGAGAATATCAGGTGAGTTTAAGTTTTTCTGGGTGGTGAATCTATGGTTTTGGTTGAATTCTTCTGTTTTTTTTTTTTTTTTTTTTTTAGCGTTTTCTTCTGTTTTTGGGGTGGTCCCATTCTTGTTTGGGGTGTTTTTGACATATTTTGGGGTCTCCGTTGGTTTTTGTTGGGTTCTTGTTGTTCATCATGGTGAAAACGTGTAAATTGTGGGTATTGGAGAACATCAGGTAGGTTTAGGGGGACTATTGGGGTGGATCAACGGCTTTTAGGGTTTTCTTTCGGTTTTGGGGGTGATCCCGCTTTTTTTGGTGGTGTTTTTGACGTGTTTTGGGGTTTCCGTTGCGTTTCGTTGATTTCCTAATGTGTTTTAAGTTTGTTGGGAGTGGACTTTGGGATTTGGAGAACATCAGGTAGGTTTCGTGTGTTTTTGGGGTGGATCTATGTTTTTTGGGGTTTTCTTTCTTTTTTAGGGGTTATCCTGTTCTTGTTTGGGGTGTTTTCGACTTGTTTTGGGGTCTCCGTTGGGTTTTAGTTGGATTCTCGTTGGTCGTTAGGGTAAATGGGAGTGGATTGTGGGTTTTGAAGAAGATCAGGTGAGTTTAGGGTGGTTTTGCGGGGAAATTCATAGTGTTTGGTGTTTTTTCTTCTGATCCAGTTCTTTTCTGGGGTGTTTTTGAGGTGTTTTTGGCGTTTCCGTTGGGTTTCGTTGAGTTCCTAATGGGTTTTATGGTGGTTGGGAGTGGACATTTGGATTTGGAGAACATCAGGTACGTTTAGAGTGGTTTTGGGATTGGATCCGTGCTTTTTGGGGTTTTCTTTCGTTTTTGGGGGTGATCCTGTTCTTGTTTGGGGTGTTTTGGACGTGTTTTGGGTTCTCCGTTGGGTTTCGTTGTGTTTTCCGTGGTCATCATGGTGGAAAAGTGTAAATTGTGGGTTTTGGAGAACATCAGGTAGGTTTAGGGTGTTTTTTGGGGTGGATCTATGTTTTTGGGGGATTTTCTTCCAGTTTTGGGGGTGATTCCGTTCTTGTTTGGGGTGTTTTTGACGTGTTTTGTGGTCTGTGTTTTGTTTCGTTGTGTTTTCCTTGTTCATTTTGGTGGAAAAGGCTGAATAGTGGGTTTTGGAGAACATCAGGTAGGTTTAGGGTGGTTTTGGGATTTGATCCGTGCTTTTTGGGGATTTTGTTCCAGTTTTGGGGGTGATTCCGTTCTTGTTTGTGGTGTTTTTGATGTGTTTTGGGTTCTCCGTTGGGTTTCGTTGGGTTTTCCGTTGGCATCATGGTGGAAAAGGGTAAATTGTGGGTTTTGGAGAACATCAGGTAGGTTTAGGGGGACTTTTGGGGTGGATTCATGGTATTTGTTTTTTTTTTTTCTGTTTTTCTGGGGTGATCCCGTTCTTTTTGGGTGTGTTTTTGATGTGTTTTGGGGTCTCCGTTTGGTTTTGTTGGGTTCTTGTTGGTCATCATGTTGGAAAAGTGTAAATTGTGGGTTTTGGAGAATATCAGGTGAGTTTAAGTTTTTCTGGGTGGTGAATCTATGGTTTTGGTTGAATTCTTCTGTTTTTTTTTAGCGTTTTCTTCTGTTTTTGGGGTGGTCCCATTCTTGTTTGGGGTGTTTTTGACATATTTTGGGGTCTCCGTTGGTTTTTGTTGGGTTCTTGTTGTTCATCATGGTGGAAAAGGGTAAATTGTGGGTATTGGAGAACATCAGGTAGGTTTAGGGGGACTATTGGGGTGGATCAACGGCTTTTAGGGTTTTCTTTCGGTTTTGGGGGTGATCCCGCTTTTTTTGGTGGTGTTTTTGACGTGTTTTGGGGTTTCCGTTGCGTTTCGTTGATTTCCTAATGTGTTTTAAGTTTGTTGGGAGTGGACTTTGGGATTTGGAGAACATCAGGTAGGTTTCGTGTGTTTTTGGGGTGGATCTATGTTTTTTGGGGTTTTCTTTCTTTTTTAGGGGTTATCCTGTTCTTGTTTGGGGTGTTTTCGACTTGTTTTGGGGTCTCCGTTGGGTTTTAGTTGGATTCTCGTTGGTCGTTAGGGTAAATGGGAGTGGATTGTGGGTTTTGAAGAAGATCAGGTGAGTTTAGGGTGGTTTTGCGGGGAAATTCATAGTGTTTGGTGTTTTTTCTTCTGATCCAGTTCTTTTCTGGGGTGTTTTTGAGGTGTTTTTGGGGTTTCCGTTGGGTTTCGTTGAGTTCCTAATGGGTTTTATGGTGGTTGGGAGTGGACATTTGGATTTGGAGAACATCAGGTACGTTTAGAGTGGTTTTGGGATTGGATCCGTGCTTTTTGGGGTTTTCTTTCGTTTTTGGGGGTGATCCTGTTCTTGTTTGGGGTGTTTTGGACGTGTTTTGGGTTCTCCGTTGGGTTTCGTTGTGTTTTCCGTGGTCATCATGGTGGAAAAGTGTAAATTGTGGGTTTTGGAGAACATCAGGTAGGTTTAGGGTGTTTTTTGGGGTGGATCTATGTTTTTGGGGGATTTTCTTCCAGTTTTGGGGGTGATTCCGTTCTTGTTTGGGGTGTTTTTGACGTGTTTTGTGGTCTGTGTTTTGTTTCGTTGTGTTTTCCTTGTTCATTTTGGTGGAAAAGGCTGAATAGTGGGTTTTGGAGAACATCAGGTAGGTTTAGGGTGGTTTTGGGATTTGATCCGTGCTTTTTGGGGATTTTGTTCCAGTTTTGGGGGTGATTCCGTTCTTGTTTGTGGTGTTTTTGATGTGTTTTGGGTTCTCCGTTGGGTTTCGTTGGGTTTTCCGTTGGCATCATGGTGGAAAAGGGTAAATTGTGGGTTTTGGAGAACATCAGGTAGGTTTAGGGGGACTTTTGGGGTGGATTCATGGTATTTGTTTTTTTTTTTTTCTGTTTTTCTGGGGTGATCCCGTTCTTTTTGGGTGTGTTTTTGATGTGTTTTGGGGTCTCCGTTTGGTTTTGTTGGGTTCTTGTTGGTCATCATGTTGGAAAAGTGTAAATTGTGGGTTTTGGAGAATATCAGGTGAGTTTAAGTTTTTCTGGGTGGTGAATCTATGGTTTTGGTTGAATTCTTCTGTTTTTTTTTAGCGTTTTCTTCTGTTTTTGGGGTGGTCCCATTCTTGTTTGGGGTGTTTTTGACATATTTTGGGGTCTCCGTTGGTTTTTGTTGGGTTCTTGTTGTTCATCATGGTGGAAAAGGGTAAATTGTGGGTATTGGAGAACATCAGGTAGGTTTAGGGGGACTATTGGGGTGGATCAACGGCTTTTAGGGTTTTCTTTCGGTTTTGGGGGTGATCCCGCTTTTTTTGGTGGTGTTTTTGACGTGTTTTGGGGTTTCCGTTGCGTTTCGTTGATTTCCTAATGTGTTTTAAGTTTGTTGGGAGTGGACTTTGGGATTTGGAGAACATCAGGTAGGTTTCGTGTGTTTTTGGGGTGGATCTATGTTTTTTGGGGTTTTCTTTCTTTTTTAGGGGTTATCCTGTTCTTGTTTGGGGTGTTTTCGACTTGTTTTGGGGTCTCCGTTGGGTTTTAGTTGGATTCTCGTTGGTCGTTAGGGTAAATGGGAGTGGATTGTGGGTTTTGAAGAAGATCAGGTGAGTTTAGGGTGGTTTTGCGGGGAAATTCATAGTGTTTGGTGTTTTTTCTTCTGATCCAGTTCTTTTCTGGGGTGTTTTTGAGGTGTTTTTGGCGTTTCCGTTGGGTTTCGTTGAGTTCCTAATGGGTTTTATGGTGGTTGGGAGTGGACATTTGGATTTGGAGAACATCAGGTACGTTTAGAGTGGTTTTGGGATTGGATCCGTGCTTTTTGGGGTTTTCTTTCGTTTTTGGGGGTGATCCTGTTCTTGTTTGGGGTGTTTTGGACGTGTTTTGGGTTCTCCGTTGGGTTTCATTGTGTTTTCCGTGGTCATCATGGTGGAAAAGTGTAAATTGTGGGTTTTGGAGAACATCAGGTAGGTTTAGGGTGTTTTTTGGGGTGGATCTATGTTTTTGGGGGATTTTCTTCCAGTTTTGGGGGTGATTCCGTTCTTGTTTGGGGTGTTTTTGACGTGTTTTGTGGTCTCTGTTTTGTTTCGTTGTGTTTTCCTTGTTCATTTTGGTGGAAAAGGCTGAATAGTGGGTTTTGGAGAACATCAGGTAGGTTTAGGGTGGTTTTGGGATTTGATCCGTGCTTTTTGGGGATTTTGTTCCAGTTTTGGGGGTGATTTCGTTCTTGTTTGTGGTGTTTTTGATGTGTTTTGGGTTCTCCGTTGGGTTTCGTTGGGTTTTCCGTTGGCATCATGGTGGAAAAGGGTAAATTGCGGGTTTTGGAGAACATCAGGTAGGTTTAGGGGGACTTTTGGGGTGGATTCATGGTATTTGTTTTTTTTTTTTTCTGTTTTTCTGGGGTGATCCCGTTCTTTTTGGGTGTGTTTTTGATGTGTTTTGGGGTCTCCGTTGGGTTTTGTTGGGTTCTTGTTGGTCATCATGTTGGAAAAGTGTAAATTGTGGGTTTTGGAGAATATCAGGTGAGTTTAAGTTTTTCTGGGTGGTGAATCTATGGTTTTGGTTGAATTCTTCTGTTTTTTTTTTTTTTTTTAGCGTTTTCTTCTGTTTTTGGGGTGGTCCCATTCTTTTTTGGGGTGTTTTTGATGTGTTTTGGGGTCTCCGTTGGTTTTTGTTGGGTTCTTGTTGTTCATCATGGTGAAAACGTGTAAATTGTGGGTATTGGAGAACATCAGGTAGGTTTAGGGGGACTATTGGGGTGGATCAACGGCTTTTAGGGTTTTCTTTCGGTTTTGGGGGTGATCCCGCTTTTTTTGGTGGTGTTTTTGACGTGTTTTGGGGTTTCCGTTGCGTTTCGTTGATTTCCTAATGTGTTTTAAGTTTGTTGGGAGTGGACTTTGGGATTTGGAGAACATCAGGTAGGTTTCGTGTGTTTTTGGGGTGGATCTATGTTTTTTGGGGTTTTCTTTCTTTTTTAGGGTTATCCTGTTCTTGTTTGGGGTGTTTTCGACTTGTTTTGGGGTCTCCGTTGGGTTTTAGTTGGATTCTCGTTGGTCGTTAGGGTAAATGGGAGTGGATTGTGGGTTTTGAAGAAGATCAGGTGAGTTTAGGGTGGTTTTGCGGGGAAATTCATAGTGTTTGGTGTTTTTTCTTCTGATCCAGTTCTTTTCTGGGGTGTTTTTGAGGTGTTTTTGGGGTTTCCGTTGGGTTTCGTTGAGTTCCTAATGGGTTTTATGGTGGTTGGGAGTGGACATTTGGATTTGGAGAACATCAGGTACGTTTAGAGTGGTTTTGGGATTGGATCCGTGCTTTTTGGGGTTTTCTTTCGTTTTTGGGGGTGATCCTGTTCTTGTTTGGGGTGTTTTGGACGTGTTTTGGGTTCTCCGTTGGGTTTCGTTGTGTTTTCCGTGGTCATCATGGTGGAAAAGTGTAAATTGTGGGTTTTGGAGAACATCAGGTAGGTTTAGGGTGTTTTTTGGGGTGGATCTATGTTTTGGGGGATTTTCTTCCAGTTTTGGGGGTGATTCCGTTCTTGTTTGGGGTGTTTTTGACGTGTTTTGTGGTCTGTGTTTTGTTTCGTTGTGTTTTCCTTGTTCATTTTGGTGGAAAAGGCTGAATAGTGGGTTTTGGAGAACATCAGGTAGGTTTAGGGTGGTTTTGGGATTTGATCCGTGCTTTTTGGGGATTTTGTTCCAGTTTTGGGGGTGATTCCGTTCTTGTTTGTGGTGTTTTTGATGTGTTTTGGGTTCTCCGTTGGGTTTCGTTGGGTTTTCCGTTGGCATCATGGTGGAAAAGGGTAAATTGTGGGTTTTGGAGAACATCAGGTAGGTTTAGGGGGACTTTTGGGGTGGATTCATGGTAATTGTTTTTTTTTTTTCTGTTTTTCTGGGGTGATCCCGTTCTTTTTGGGTGTGTTTTTGATGTGTTTTGGGGTCTCCGTTTGGTTTTGTTGGGTTCTTGTTGGTCATCATGTTGGAAAAGTGTAAATTGTGGGTTTTGGAGAATATCAGGTGAGTTTAAGTTTTTCTGGGTGGTGAATCTATGGTTTTGGTTGAATTCTTCTGTTTTTTTTTAGCGTTTTCTTCTGTTTTTGGGGTGGTCCCATTCTTGTTTGGGGTGTTTTTGACATATTTTGGGGTCTCCGTTGGTTTTTGTTGGGTTCTTGTTGTTCATCATGGTGGAAAAGGGTAAATTGTGGGTATTGGAGAACATCAGGTAGGTTTAGGGGGACTATTGGGGTGGATCAACGGCTTTTAGGGTTTTCTTTCGGTTTTGGGGTGATCCCGCTTTTTTTGGTGGTGTTTTTGACGTGTTTTGGGGTTTCCGTTGCGTTTCGTTGATTTCCTAATGTGTTTTAAGTTTGTTGGGAGTGGACTTTGGGATTTGGAGAACATCAGGTAGGTTTCGTGTGTTTTTGGGGTGGATCTATGTTTTTTGGGGTTTTCTTTCTTTTTTAGGGGTTATCCTGTTCTTGTTTGGGGTGTTTTCGACTTGTTTTGGGGTCTCCGTTGGGTTTTAGTTGGATTCTCGTTGGTCGTTAGGGTAAATGGGAGTGGATTGTGGGTTTTGAAGAAGATCAGGTGAGTTTAGGGTGGTTTTGCGGGGAAATTCATAGTGTTTGGTGTTTTTTCTTCTGATCCAGTTCTTTTCTGGGGTGTTTTTGAGGTGTTTTTGGGGTTTCCGTTGGGTTTCGTTGAGTTCCTAATGGGTTTTATGGTGGTTGGGAGTGGACATTTGGATTTGGAGAACATCAGGTACGTTTAGAGTGGTTTTGGGATTGGATCCGTGCTTTTTGGGGTTTTCTTTCGTTTTTGGGGGTGATCCTGTTCTTGTTTGGGGTGTTTTGGACGTGTTTTGGGTTCTCCGTTGGGTTTCATTGTGTTTTCCGTGGTCATCATGGTGGAAAAGTGTAAATTGTGGGTTTTGGAGAACATCAGGTAGGTTTAGGGTGTTTTTTGGGGTGGATCTATGTTTTTGGGGGATTTTCTTCCAGTTTTGGGGGTGATTCCGTTCTTGTTTGGGGTGTTTTTGACGTGTTTTGTGGTCTCTGTTTTGTTTCGTTGTGTTTTCCTTGTTCATTTTGGTGGAAAAGGCTGAATAGTGGGTTTTGGAGAACATCAGGTAGGTTTAGGGTGGTTTTGGGATTTGATCCGTGCTTTTTGGGGATTTTGTTCCAGTTTTGGGGGTGATTTCGTTCTTGTTTGTGGTGTTTTTGATGTGTTTTGGGTTCTCCGTTGGGTTTCGTTGGGTTTTCCGTTGGCATCATGGTGGAAAAGGGTAAATTGCGGGTTTTGGAGAACATCAGGTAGGTTTAGGGGGACTTTTGGGGTGGATTCATGGTATTTGTTTTTTTTTTTTTCTGTTTTTCTGGGGTGATCCCATTCTTTTTGGGTGTGTTTTTGATGTGTTTTGGGGTCTCCGTTGGGTTTTGTTGGGTTCTTGTTGGTCATCATGTTGGAAAAGTGTAAATTGTGGGTTTTGGAGAATATCAGGTGAGTTTAAGTTTTTCTGGGTGGTGAATCTATGGTTTTGGTTGAATTCTTCTGTTTTTTTTTTTTTTTTTTTAGCGTTTTCTTCTGTTTTTGGGGTGGTCCCATTCTTTTTTGGGGTGTTTTTGATGTGTTTTGGGGTCTCCGTTGGTTTTTGTTGGGTTCTTGTTGTTCATCATGGTGAAAACGTGTAAATTGTGGGTATTGGAGAACATCAGGTAGGTTTAGGGGGACTATTGGGGTGGATCAACGGCTTTTAGGGTTTTCTTTCGGTTTTGGGGGTGATCCCGCTTTTTTTGGTGGTGTTTTTGACGTGTTTTGGGGTTTCCGTTGCGTTTCGTTGATTTCCTAATGTGTTTTAAGTTTGTTGGGAGTGGACTTTGGGATTTGGAGAACATCAGGTAGGTTTCGTGTGTTTTTGGGGTGGATCTATGTTTTTTGGGGTTTTCTTTCTTTTTTAGGGGTTATCCTGTTCTTGTTTGGGGTGTTTTCGACTTGTTTTGGGGTCTCCGTTGGGTTTTAGTTGGATTCTCGTTGGTCGTTAGGGTAAATGGGAGTGGATTGTGGGTTTTGAAGAAGATCAGGTGAGTTTAGGGTGGTTTTGCGGGGAAATTCATAGTGTTTGGTGTTTTTTCTTCTGATCCAGTTCTTTTCTGGGGTGTTTTTGAGGTGTTTTTGGGGTTTCCGTTGGGTTTCGTTGAGTTCCTAATGGGTTTTATGGTGGTTGGGAGTGGACATTTGGATTTGGAGAACATCAGGTACGTTTAGAGTGGTTTTGGGATTGGATCCGTGCTTTTTGGGGTTTTCTTTCGTTTTTGGGGGTGATCCTGTTCTTGTTTGGGGTGTTTTGGACGTGTTTTGGGTTCTCCGTTGGGTTTCGTTGTGTTTTCCGTGGTCATCATGGTGGAAAAGTGTAAATTGTGGGTTTTGGAGAACATCAGGTAGGTTTAGGGTGTTTTTTGGGGTGGATCTATGTTTTTGGGGGATTTTCTTCCAGTTTTGGGGGTGATTCCGTTCTTGTTTGGGGTGTTTTTGACGTGTTTTGTGGTCTCTGTTTTGTTTCGTTGTGTTTTCCTTGTTCATTTTGGTGGAAAAGGCTGAATAGTGGGTTTTGGAGAACATCAGGTAGGTTTAGGGTGGTTTTGGGATTTGATCCGTGCTTTTTGGGGATTTTGTTCCAGTTTTGGGGGTGATTCCGTTCTTGTTTGTGGTGTTTTTGATGTGTTTTGGGTTCTCCGTTGGGTTTCGTTGGGTTTTCCGTTGGCATCATGGTGGAAAAGGGTAAATTGCGGGTTTTGGAGAACATCAGGTAGGTTTAGGGGGACTTTTGGGGTGGATTCATGGTATTTGTTTTTTTTTTTTTCTGTTTTTCTGGGGTGATCCCGTTCTTTTTGGGTGTGTTTTTGATGTGTTTTGGGGTCTCCGTTGGGTTTTGTTGGGTTCTTGTTGGTCATCATGTTGGAAAAGTGTAAATTGTGGGTTTTGGAGAATATCAGGTGAGTTTAAGTTTTTCTGGGTGGTGAATCTATGGTTTTGGTTGAATTCTTCTGTTTTTTTTTTTTTTTTTTTTTTTTTTTAGCGTTTTCTTCTGTTTTTGGGGTGGTCCCATTCTTTTTTGGGGTGTTTTTGATGTGTTTTGGGGTCTCCGTTGGTTTTTGTTGGGTTCTTGTTGTTCATCATGGTGAAAACGTGTAAATTGTGGGTATTGGAGAACATCAGGTAGGTTTAGGGGGACTATTGGGGTGGATCAACGGCTTTTAGGGTTTTCTTTCGGTTTTGGGGGTGATCCCGCTTTTTTTGGTGGTGTTTTTGACGTGTTTTGGGGTTTCCGTTGCGTTTCGTTGATTTCCTAATGTGTTTTAAGTTTGTTGGGAGTGGACTTTGGGATTTGGAGAACATCAGGTAGGTTTCGTGTGTTTTTGGGGTGGATCTATGTTTTTTGGGGTTTTCTTTCTTTTTTAGGGGTTATCCTGTTCTTGTTTGGGGTGTTTTCGACTTGTTTTGGGGTCTCCGTTGGGTTTTAGTTGGATTCTCGTTGGTCGTTAGGGTAAATGGGAGTGGATTGTGGGTTTTGAAGAAGATCAGGTGAGTTTAGGGTGGTTTTGCGGGGAAATTCATAGTGTTTGGTGTTTTTTCTTCTGATCCAGTTCTTTTCTGGGGTGTTTTTGAGGTGTTTTTGGGGTTTCCGTTGGGTTTCGTTGAGTTCCTAATGGGTTTTATGGTGGTTGGGAGTGGACATTTGGATTTGGAGAACATCAGGTACGTTTAGAGTGGTTTTGGGATTGGATCCGTGCTTTTTGGGGTTTTCTTTCGTTTTTGGGGGTGATCCTGTTCTTGTTTGGGGTGTTTTGGACGTGTTTTGGGTTCTCCGTTGGGTTTCGTTGTGTTTTCCGTGGTCATCATGGTGGAAAAGTGTAAATTGTGGGTTTTGGAGAACATCAGGTAGGTTTAGGGTGTTTTTTGGGGTGGATCTATGTTTTTGGGGGATTTTCTTCCAGTTTTGGGGGTGATTCCGTTCTTGTTTGGGGTGTTTTTGACGTGTTTTGTGGTCTCTGTTTTGTTTCGTTGTGTTTTCCTTGTTCATTTTGGTGGAAAAGGCTGAATAGTGGGTTTTGGAGAACATCAGGTAGGTTTAGGGTGGTTTTGGGATTTGATCCGTGCTTTTTGGGGATTTTGTTCCAGTTTTGGGGGTGATTTCGTTCTTGTTTGTGGTGTTTTTGATGTGTTTTGGGTTCTCCGTTGGGTTTCGTTGGGTTTTCCGTTGGCATCATGGTGGAAAAGGGTAAATTGCGGGTTTTGGAGAACATCAGGTAGGTTTAGGGGGACTTTTGGGGTGGATTCATGGTATTTGTTTTTTTTTTTTTCTGTTTTTCTGGGGTGATCCCGTTCTTTTTGGGTGTGTTTTTGATGTGTTTTGGGGTCTCCGTTGGGTTTTGTTGGGTTCTTGTTGGTCATCATGTTGGAAAAGTGTAAATTGTGGGTTTTGGAGAATATCAGGTGAGTTTAAGTTTTTCTGGGTGGTGAATCTATGGTTTTGGTTGAATTCTTCTGTTTTTTTTTTTTTTTTTTTTTTTTAGCGTTTTCTTCTGTTTTTGGGGTGGTCCCATTCTTTTTTGGGGTGTTTTTGATGTGTTTTGGGGTCTCCGTTGGTTTTTGTTGGGTTCTTGTTGTTCATCATGGTGAAAACGTGTAAATTGTGGGTATTGGAGAACATCAGGTAGGTTTAGGGGGACTATTGGGGTGGATCAACGGCTTTTAGGGTTTTCTTTCGGTTTTGGGGGTGATCCCGCTTTTTTTGGTGGTGTTTTTGACGTGTTTTGGGGTTTCCGTTGCGTTTCGTTGATTTCCTAATGTGTTTTAAGTTTGTTGGGAGTGGACTTTGGGATTTGGAGAACATCAGGTAGGTTTCGTGTGTTTTTGGGGTGGATCTATGTTTTTTGGGGTTTTCTTTCTTTTTTAGGGGTTATCCTGTTCTTGTTTGGGGTGTTTTCGACTTGTTTTGGGGTCTCCGTTGGGTTTTAGTTGGATTCTCGTTGGTCGTTAGGGTAAATGGGAGTGGATTGTGGGTTTTGAAGAAGATCAGGTGAGTTTAGGGTGGTTTTGCGGGGAAATTCATAGTGTTTGGTGTTTTTTCTTCTGATCCAGTTCTTTTCTGGGGTGTTTTTGAGGTGTTTTTGGGGTTTCCGTTGGGTTTCGTTGAGTTCCTAATGGGTTTTATGGTGGTTGGGAGTGGACATTTGGATTTGGAGAACATCAGGTACGTTTAGAGTGGTTTTGGGATTGGATCCGTGCTTTTTGGGGTTTTCTTTCGTTTTTGGGGGTGATCCTGTTCTTGTTTGGGGTGTTTTGGACGTGTTTTGGGTTCTCCGTTGGGTTTCGTTGTGTTTTCCGTGGTCATCATGGTGGAAAAGTGTAAATTGTGGGTTTTGGAGAACATCAGGTAGGTTTAGGGTGTTTTTTGGGGTGGATCTATGTTTTTGGGGGATTTTCTTCCAGTTTTGGGGGTGATTCCGTTCTTGTTTGGGGTGTTTTTGACGTGTTTTGTGGTCTGTGTTTTGTTTCGTTGTGTTTTCCTTGTTCATTTTGGTGGAAAAGGCTGAATAGTGGGTTTTGGAGAACATCAGGTAGGTTTAGGGTGGTTTTGGGATTTGATCCGTGCTTTTTGGGGATTTTGTTCCAGTTTTGGGGGTGATTCCGTTCTTGTTTGTGGTGTTTTTGATGTGTTTTGGGTTCTCCGTTGGGTTTCGTTGGGTTTTCCGTTGGCATCATGGTGGAAAAGGGTAAATTGCGGGTTTTGGAGAACATCAGGTAGGTTTAGGGGGACTTTTGGGGTGGATTCATGGTATTTGTTTTTTTTTTTTCTGTTTTTCTGGGGTGATCCCGTTCTTTTTGGGTGTGTTTTTGATGTGTTTTGGGGTCTCCGTTGGGTTTTGTTGGGTTCTTGTTGGTCATCATGTTGGAAAAGTGTAAATTGTGGGTTTTGGAGAATATCAGGTGAGTTTAAGTTTTTCTGGGTGGTGAATCTATGGTTTTGGTTGAATTCTTCTGTTTTTTTTTTTTTTTTTTTTTTTAGCGTTTTCTTCTGTTTTTGGGGTGGTCCCATTCTTTTTTGGGGTGTTTTTGATGTGTTTTGGGGTCTCCGTTGGTTTTTGTTGGGTTCTTGTTGTTCATCATGGTGAAAACGTGTAAATTGTGGGTATTGGAGAACATCAGGTAGGTTTAGGGGGACTATTGGGGTGGATCAACGGCTTTTAGGGTTTTCTTTCGGTTTTGGGGGTGATCCCGCTTTTTTTGGTGGTGTTTTTGACGTGTTTTGGGGTTTCCGTTGCGTTTCGTTGATTTCCTAATGTGTTTTAAGTTTGTTGGGAGTGGACTTTGGGATTTGGAGAACATCAGGTAGGTTTCGTGTGTTTTTGGGGTGGATCTATGTTTTTTGGGGTTTTCTTTCTTTTTTAGGGGTTATCCTGTTCTTGTTTGGGGTGTTTTCGACTTGTTTTGGGGTCTCCGTTGGGTTTTAGTTGGATTCTCGTTGGTCGTTAGGGTAAATGGGAGTGGATTGTGGGTTTTGAAGAAGATCAGGTGAGTTTAGGGTGGTTTTGCGGGGAAATTCATAGTGTTTGGTGTTTTTTCTTCTGATCCAGTTCTTTTCTGGGGTGTTTTTGAGGTGTTTTTGGGGTTTCCGTTGGGTTTCGTTGAGTTCCTAATGGGTTTTATGGTGGTTGGGAGTGGACATTTGGATTTGGAGAACATCAGGTACGTTTAGAGTGGTTTTGGGATTGGATCCGTGCTTTTTGGGGTTTTCTTTCGTTTTTGGGGGTGATCCTGTTCTTGTTTGGGGTGTTTTGGACGTGTTTTGGGTTCTCCGTTGGGTTTCATTGTGTTTTCCGTGGTCATCATGGTGGAAAAGTGTAAATTGTGGGTTTTGGAGAACATCAGGTAGGTTTAGGGTGTTTTTTGGGGTGGATCTATGTTTTTGGGGGATTTTCTTCCAGTTTTGGGGGTGATTCCGTTCTTGTTTGGGGTGTTTTTGACGTGTTTTGTGGTCTCTGTTTTGTTTCGTTGTGTTTTCCTTGTTCATTTTGGTGGAAAAGGCTGAATAGTGGGTTTTGGAGAACATCAGGTAGGTTTAGGGTGGTTTTGGGATTTGATCCGTGCTTTTTGGGGATTTTGTTCCAGTTTTGGGGGTGATTTCGTTCTTGTTTGTGGTGTTTTTGATGTGTTTTGGGTTCTCCGTTGGGTTTCGTTGGGTTTTCCGTTGGCATCATGGTGGAAAAGGGTAAATTGCGGGTTTTGGAGAACATCAGGTAGGTTTAGGGGGACTTTTGGGGTGGATTCATGGTATTTGTTTTTTTTTTTTTCTGTTTTTCTGGGGTGATCCCGTTCTTTTTGGGTGTGTTTTTGATGTGTTTTGGGGTCTCCGTTGGGTTTTGTTGGGTTCTTGTTGGTCATCATGTTGGAAAAGTGTAAATTGTGGGTTTTGGAGAATATCAGGTGAGTTTAAGTTTTTCTGGGTGGTGAATCTATGGTTTTGGTTGAATTCTTCTGTTTTTTTTTTTTTTTTTTTAGCGTTTTCTTCTGTTTTTGGGGTGGTCCCATTCTTTTTTGGGGTGTTTTTGATGTGTTTTGGGGTCTCCGTTGGTTTTTGTTGGGTTCTTGTTGTTCATCATGGTGAAAACGTGTAAATTGTGGGTATTGGAGAACATCAGGTAGGTTTAGGGGGACTATTGGGGTGGATCAACGGCTTTTAGGGTTTTCTTTCGGTTTTGGGGGTGATCCCGCTTTTTTTGGTGGTGTTTTTGACGTGTTTTGGGGTTTCCGTTGCGTTTCGTTGATTTCCTAATGTGTTTTAAGTTTGTTGGGAGTGGACTTGGGATTTGGAGAACATCAGGTAGGTTTCGTGTGTTTTTGGGGTGGATCTATGTTTTTTGGGGTTTTCTTTCTTTTTTAGGGGTTATCCTGTTCTTGTTTGGGGTGTTTTCGACTTGTTTTGGGGTCTCCGTTGGGTTTTAGTTGGATTCTCGTTGGTCGTTAGGGTAAATGGGAGTGGATTGTGGGTTTTGAAGAAGATCAGGTGAGTTTAGGGTGGTTTTGCGGGGAAATTCATAGTGTTTGGTGTTTTTTCTTCTGATCCAGTTCTTTTCTGGGGTGTTTTTGAGGTGTTTTTGGGGTTTCCGTTGGGTTTCGTTGAGTTCCTAATGGGTTTTATGGTGGTTGGGAGTGGACATTTGGATTTGGAGAACATCAGGTACGTTTAGAGTGGTTTTGGGATTGGATCCGTGCTTTTTGGGGTTTTCTTTCGTTTTTGGGGGTGATCCTGTTCTTGTTTGGGGTGTTTTGGACGTGTTTTGGGTTCTCCGTTGGGTTTCGTTGTGTTTTCCGTGGTCATCATGGTGGAAAAGTGTAAATTGTGGGTTTTGGAGAACATCAGGTAGGTTTAGGGTGTTTTTTTGGGGTGGATCTATGTTTTTGGGGGATTTTCTTCCAGTTTTGGGGGTGATTCCGTTCTTGTTTGGGGTGTTTTTGACGTGTTTTGTGGTCTCTGTTTTGTTTCGTTGTGTTTTCCTTGTTCATTTTGGTGGAAAAGGCTGAATAGTGGGTTTTGGAGAACATCAGGTAGGTTTAGGGTGGTTTTGGGATTTGATCCGTGCTTTTTGGGGATTTTGTTCCAGTTTTGGGGGTGATTCCGTTCTTGTTTGTGGTGTTTTTGATGTGTTTTGGGTTCTCCGTTGGGTTTCGTTGGGTTTTCCGTTGGCATCATGGTGGAAAAGGGTAAATTGTGGGTTTTGGAGAACATCAGGTAGGTTTAGGGGGACTTTTGGGGTGGATTCATGGTATTTGTTTTTTTTTTTTTTCTGTTTTTCTGGGGTGATCCCGTTCTTTTTGGGTGTGTTTTTGATGTGTTTTGGGGTCTCCGTTGGGTTTTGTTGGGTTCTTGTTGGTCATCATGTTGGAAAAGTGTAAATTGTGGGTTTTGGAGAATATCAGGTGAGTTTAAGTTTTTCTGGGTGGTGAATCTATGGTTTTGGTTGAATTCTTCTGTTTTTTTTTAGCGTTTTCTTCTGTTTTTGGGGTGGTCCCATTCTTGTTTGGGGTGTTTTTGACATATTTTGGGGTCTCCGTTGGTTTTTGTTGGGTTCTTGTTGTTCATCATGGTGGAAAAGGGTAAATTGTGGGTATTGGAGAACATCAGGTAGGTTTAGGGGGACTATTGGGGTGGATCAACGGCTTTTAGGGTTTTCTTTCGGTTTTGGGGGTGATCCCGCTTTTTTTGGTGGTGTTTTTGACGTGTTTTGGGGTTTCCGTTGCGTTTCGTTGATTTCCTAATGTGTTTTAAGTTTGTTGGGAGTGGACTTTGGGATTTGGAGAACATCAGGTAGGTTTCGTGTGTTTTTGGGGTGGATCTATGTTTTTTGGGGTTTTCTTTCTTTTTTAGGGGTTATCCTGTTCTTGTTTGGGGTGTTTTCGACTTGTTTTGGGGTCTCCGTTGGGTTTTAGTTGGATTCTCGTTGGTCGTTAGGGTAAATGGGAGTGGATTGTGGGTTTTGAAGAAGATCAGGTGAGTTTAGGGTGGTTTTGCGGGGAAATTCATAGTGTTTGGTGTTTTTTCTTCTGATCCAGTTCTTTTCTGGGGTGTTTTTGAGGTGTTTTTGGGGTTTCCGTTGGGTTTCGTTGAGTTCCTAATGGGTTTTATGGTGGTTGGGAGTGGACATTTGGATTTGGAGAACATCAGGTACGTTTAGAGTGGTTTTGGGATTGGATCCGTGCTTTTTGGGGTTTTCTTTCGTTTTTGGGGGTGATCCTGTTCTTGTTTGGGGTGTTTTGGACGTGTTTTGGGTTCTCCGTTGGGTTTTGTTGTGTTTTCCGTGGTCATCATGGTGGAAAAGTGTAAATTGTGGGTTTTGGAGAACATCAGGTAGGTTTAGGGTGTTTTTTGGGGTGGATCTATGTTTTTGGGGGATTTTCTTCCAGTTTTGGGGGTGATTCCGTTCTTGTTTGGGGTGTTTTTGACGTGTTTTGTGGTCTGTGTTTTGTTTCGTTGTGTTTTCCTTGTTCATTTTGGTGGAAAAGGCTGAATAGTGGGTTTTGGAGAACATCAGGTAGGTTTAGGGTGGTTTTGGGATTTGATCCGTGCTTTTTGGGGATTTTGTTCCAGTTTTGGGGGTGATTCCGTTCTTGTTTGTGGTGTTTTTGATGTGTTTTGGGTTCTCCGTTGGGTTTCGTTGGGTTTTCCGTTGGCATCATGGTGGAAAAGGGTAAATTGAGGGTTTTGGAGAACATCAGGTAGGTTTAGGGGGACTTTTGGGGTGGATTCATGGTATTTGTTTTTTTTTTTTCTGTTTTTCTGGGGTGATCCCGTTCTTTTTGGGTGTGTTTTTGATGTGTTTTGGGGTCTCCGTTTGGTTTTGTTGGGTTCTTGTTGGTCATCATGTTGGAAAAGTGTAAATTGTGGGTTTTGGAGAATATCAGGTGAGTTTAAGTTTTTCTGGGTGGTGAATCTATGGTTTTGGTTGAATTCTTCTGTTTTTTTTTAGCGTTTTCTTCTGTTTTTGGGGTGGTCCCATTCTTGTTTGGGGTGTTTTTGACATATTTTGGGGTCTCCGTTGGTTTTTGTTGGGTTCTTGTTGTTCATCATGGTGGAAAAGGGTAAATTGTGGGTATTGGAGAACATCAGGTAGGTTTAGGGGGACTATTGGGGTGGATCAACGGCTTTTAGGGTTTTCTTTCGGTTTTGGGGGTGATCCCGCTTTTTTTGGTGGTGTTTTTGACGTGTTTTGGGGTTTCCGTTGCGTTTCGTTGATTTCCTAATGTGTTTTAAGTTTGTTGGGAGTGGACTTTGGGATTTGGAGAACATCAGGTAGGTTTCGTGTGTTTTTGGGGTGGATCTATGTTTTTTGGGGTTTTCTTTCTTTTTTAGGGGTTATCCTGTTCTTGTTTGGGGTGTTTTCGACTTGTTTTGGGGTCTCCGTTGGGTTTTAGTTGGATTCTCGTTGGTCGTTAGGGTAAATGGGAGTGGATTGTGGGTTTTGAAGAAGATCAGGTGAGTTTAGGGTGGTTTTGCGGGGAAATTCATAGTGTTTGGTGTTTTTTCTTCTGATCCAGTTCTTTTCTGGGGTGTTTTTGAGGTGTTTTTGGGGTTTCCGTTGGGTTTCGTTGAGTTCCTAATGGGTTTTATGGTGGTTGGGAGTGGACATTTGGATTTGGAGAACATCAGGTACGTTTAGAGTGGTTTTGGGATTGGATCCGTGCTTTTTGGGGTTTTCTTTCGTTTTTGGGGGTGATCCTGTTCTTGTTTGGGGTGTTTTGGACGTGTTTTGGGTTCTCCGTTGGGTTTCGTTGTGTTTTCCGTGGTCATCATGGTGGAAAAGTGTAAATTGTGGGTTTTGGAGAACATCAGGTAGGTTTAGGGTGTTTTTTGGGGTGGATCTATGTTTTTGGGGGATTTTCTTCCAGTTTTGGGGGTGATTCCGTTCTTGTTTGGGGTGTTTTTGACGTGTTTTGTGGTCTGTGTTTTGTTTCGTTGTGTTTTCCTTGTTCATTTTGGTGGAAAAGGCTGAATAGTGGGTTTTGGAGAACATCAGGTAGGTTTAGGGTGGTTTTGGGATTTGATCCGTGCTTTTTGGGGATTTTGTTCCAGTTTTGGGGGTGATTCCGTTCTTGTTTGTGGTGTTTTTGATGTGTTTTGGGTTCTCCGTTGGGTTTCGTTGGGTTTTCCGTTGGCATCATGGTGGAAAAGGGTAAATTGTGGGTTTTGGAGAACATCAGGTAGGTTTAGGGGGACTTTTGGGGTGGATTCATGGTATTTGTTTTTTTTTTTTTTTCTGTTTTTCTGGGTTGATCCCGTTCTTTTTGGGTGTGTTTTTGATGTGTTTTGGGGTCTCCGTTGGGTTTTGTTGGGTTCTTGTTGGTCATCATGTTGGAAAAGTGTAAATTGTGGGTTTTGGAGAATATCAGGTGAGTTTAAGTTTTTCTGGGTGGTGAATCTATGGTTTTGGTTGAATTCTTTTTTTTTTTTTTTTAGCGTTTTCTTCTGTTTTTGGGGTGGTCCCATTCTTGTTTGGGGTGTTTTTGACATATTTTGGGGTCTCCGTTGGTTTTTGTTGGGTTCTTGTTGTTCATCATGGTGGAAAAGGGTAAATTGTGGGTATTGGAGAACATCAGGTAGGTTTAGGGGGACTATTGGGGTGGATCAACGGCTTTTAGGGTTTTCTTTCGGTTTTGGGGGTGATCCCGCTTTTTTTGGTGGTGTTTTTGACGTGTTTTGGGGTTTCCGTTGCGTTTCGTTGATTTCCTAATGTGTTTTAAGTTTGTTGGGAGTGGACTTTGGGATTTGGAGAACATCAGGTAGGTTTCGTGTGTTTTTGGGGTGGATCTATGTTTTTTGGGGTTTTCTTTCTTTTTTAGGGGTTATCCTGTTCTTGTTTGGGGTGTTTTCGACTTGTTTTGGGGTCTCCGTTGGGTTTTAGTTGGATTCTCGTTGGTCGTTAGGGTAAATGGGAGTGGATTGTGGGTTTTGAAGAAGATCAGGTGAGTTTAGGGTGGTTTTGCGGGGAAATTCATAGTGTTTGGTGTTTTTTCTTCTGATCCAGTTCTTTTCTGGGGTGTTTTTGAGGTGTTTTTGGGGTTTCCGTTGGGTTTCGTTGAGTTCCTAATGGGTTTTATGGTGGTTGGGAGTGGACATTTGGATTTGGAGAACATCAGGTACGTTTAGAGTGGTTTTGGGATTGGATCCGTGCTTTTTGGGGTTTTCTTTCGTTTTTGGGGGTGATCCTGTTCTTGTTTGGGGTGTTTTGGACGTGTTTTGGGTTCTCCGTTGGGTTTCGTTGTGTTTTCCGTGGTCATCATGGTGGAAAAGTGTAAATTGTGGGTTTTGGAGAACATCAGGTAGGTTTAGGGTGTTTTTTGGGGTGGATCTATGTTTTTGGGGGATTTTCTTCCAGTTTTGGGGGTGATTCCGTTCTTGTTTGGGGTGTTTTTGACGTGTTTTGTGGTCTGTGTTTTGTTTCGTTGTGTTTTCCTTGTTCATTTTGGTGGAAAAGGCTGAATAGTGGGTTTTGGAGAACATCAGGTAGGTTTAGGGTGGTTTTGGGATTTGATCCGTGCTTTTTGGGGATTTTGTTCCAGTTTTGGGGGTGATTCCGTTCTTGTTTGTGGTGTTTTTGATGTGTTTTGGGTTCTCCGTTGGGTTTCGTTGGGTTTTCCGTTGGCATCATGGTGGAAAAGGGTAAATTGTGGGTTTTGGAGAACATCAGGTAGGTTTAGGGGGACTTTTGGGGTGGATTCATGGTATTTGTTTTTTTTTTTTCTGTTTTTCTGGGGTGATCCCGTTCTTTTTGGGTGTGTTTTTGATGTGTTTTGGGGTCTCCGTTTGGTTTTGTTGGGTTCTTGTTGGTCATCATGTTGGAAAAGTGTAAATTGTGGGTTTTGGAGAATATCAGGTGAGTTTAAGTTTTTCTGGGTGGTGAATCTATGGTTTTGGTTGAATTCTTCTGTTTTTTTTTAGCGTTTTCTTCTGTTTTTGGGGTGGTCCCATTCTTGTTTGGGGTGTTTTTGACATATTTTGGGGTCTCCGTTGGTTTTTGTTGGGTTCTTGTTGTTCATCATGGTGGAAAAGGGTAAATTGTGGGTATTGGAGAACATCAGGTAGGTTTAGGGGGACTATTGGGGTGGATCAACGGCTTTTAGGGTTTTCTTTCGGTTTTGGGGGTGATCCCGCTTTTTTTGGTGGTGTTTTTGACGTGTTTTGGGGTTTCCGTTGCGTTTCGTTGATTTCCTAATGTGTTTTAAGTTTGTTGGGAGTGGACTTTGGGATTTGGAGAACATCAGGTAGGTTTCGTGTGTTTTTGGGGTGGATCTATGTTTTTTGGGGTTTTCTTTCTTTTTTAGGGGTTATCCTGTTCTTGTTTGGGGTGTTTTCGACTTGTTTTGGGGTCTCCGTTGGGTTTTAGTTGGATTCTCGTTGGTCGTTAGGGTAAATGGGAGTGGATTGTGGGTTTTGAAGAAGATCAGGTGAGTTTAGGGTGGTTTTGCGGGGAAATTCATAGTGTTTGGTGTTTTTTCTTCTGATCCAGTTCTTTTCTGGGGTGTTTTTGAGGTGTTTTTGGCGTTTCCGTTGGGTTTCGTTGAGTTCCTAATGGGTTTTATGGTGGTTGGGAGTGGACATTTGGATTTGGAGAACATCAGGTACGTTTAGAGTGGTTTTGGGATTGGATCCGTGCTTTTTGGGGTTTTCTTTCGTTTTTGGGGGTGATCCTGTTCTTGTTTGGGGTGTTTTGGACGTGTTTTGGGTTCTCCGTTGGGTTTCGTTGTGTTTTCCGTGGTCATCATGGTGGAAAAGTGTAAATTGTGGGTTTTGGAGAACATCAGGTAGGTTTAGGGTGTTTTTTGGGGTGGATCTATGTTTTTGGGGGATTTTCTTCCAGTTTTGGGGGTGATTCCGTTCTTGTTTGGGGTGTTTTTGACGTGTTTTGTGGTCTCTGTTTTGTTTCGTTGTGTTTTCCTTGTTCATTTTGGTGGAAAAGGCTGAATAGTGGGTTTTGGAGAACATCAGGTAGGTTTAGGGTGGTTTTGGGATTTGATCCGTGCTTTTTGGGGATTTTGTTCCAGTTTTGGGGGTGATTCCGTTCTTGTTTGTGGTGTTTTTGATGTGTTTTGGGTTCTCCGTTGGGTTTCGTTGGGTTTTCCGTTGGCATCATGGTGGAAAAGGGTAAATTGCGGGTTTTGGAGAACATCAGGTAGGTTTAGGGGGACTTTTGGGGTGGATTCATGGTATTTGTTTTTTTTTTTTTTTCTGTTTTTCTGGGTTGATCCCGTTCTTTTTTGGTGTGTTTTTGATGTGTTTTGGGGTCTCCGTTGGGTTTTGTTGGGTTCTTGTTGGTCATCATGTTGGAAAAGTGTAAATTGTGGGTTTTGGAGAATATCAGGTGAGTTTAAGTTTTTCTGGGTGGTGAATCTATGGTTTTGGTTGAATTCTTTTTTTTTTTTTTTTAGCGTTTTCTTCTGTTTTTGGGGTGGTCCCATTCTTGTTTGGGGTGTTTTTGACATATTTTGGGGTCTCCGTTGGTTTTTGTTGGGTTCTTGTTGTTCATCATGGTGGAAAAGGGTAAATTGTGGGTATTGGAGAACATCAGGTAGGTTTAGGGGGACTTTTGGGGTGGATCAACGGCTTTTAGGGTTTTCTTTCGGTTTTGGGGGTGATCCTGCTTTTTTTTGTGGTGTTTTTGACGTGTTTTGGGGTTTCCGTTGCGTTTCGTTGATTTCCTAATGTGTTTTAAGTTTGTTGGGAGTGGACTTTGGGATTTGGAGAACATCAGGTAGGTTTCGTGTGTTTTTGGGGTGGATCTATGTTTTTTGGGGTTTTCTTTCTTTTTTAGGGGTTATCCTGTTCTTGTTTGGGGTGTTTTCGACTTGTTTTGGGGTCTCCGTTGGGTTTTAGTTGGATTCTCGTTGGTCGTTAGGGTAAATGGGAGTGGATTGTGGGTTTTGAAGAAGATCAGGTGAGTTTAGGGTGGTTTTGCGGGGAAATTCATAGTGTTTGGTGTTTTTTCTTCTGATCCAGTTCTTTTCTGGGGTGTTTTTGAGGTGTTTTTGGGGTTTCCGTTGGGTTTCGTTGAGTTCCTAATGGGTTTTATGGTGGTTGGGAGTGGACATTTGGATTTGGAGAACATCAGGTACGTTTAGAGTGGTTTTGGGATTGGATCCGTGCTTTTTGGGGTTTTCTTTCGTTTTTGGGGGTGATCCTGTTCTTGTTTGGGGTGTTTTGGACGTGTTTTGGGTTCTCCGTTGGGTTTCGTTGTGTTTTCCGTGGTCATCATGGTGGAAAAGTGTAAATTGTGGGTTTTGGAGAACATCAGGTAGATTTAGGGTGTTTTTTGGGGTGGATCTATGTTTTTGGGGGATTTTCTTCCAGTTTTGGGGGTGATTCCGTTCTTGTTTGGGGTGTTTTTGACGTGTTTTGTGGTCTCTGTTTTGTTTCGTTGTGTTTTCCTTGTTCATTTTGGTGGAAAAGGCTGAATAGTGGGTTTTGGAGAACATCAGGTAGGTTTAGGGTGGTTTTGGGATTTGATCCGTGCTTTTTGGGGATTTTGTTCCAGTTTTGGGGGTGATTCCGTTCTTGTTTGTGGTGTTTTTGATGTGTTTTGGGTTCTCCGTTGGGTTTCGTTGGGTTTTCCGTTGGCATCATGGTGGAAAAGGGTAAATTGTGGGTTTTGGAGAACATCAGGTAGGTTTAGGGGGACTTTTGGGGTGGATTCATGGTATTTGTTTTTTTTTTTTTTTCTGTTTTTCTGGGTTGATCCCGTTCTTTTTTGGTGTGTTTTTGATGTGTTTTGGGGTCTCCGTTGGGTTTTGTTGGGTTCTTGTTGGTCATCATGTTGGAAAAGTGTAAATTGTGGGTTTTGGAGAATATCAGGTGAGTTTAAGTTTTTCTGGGTGGTGAATCTATGGTTTTGGTTGAATTCTTCTGTTTTTTTTTTTTTTTTTTTTTTTTTTTAGCGTTTTCTTCTGTTTTTGGGGTGGTCCCATTCTTGTTTGGGGTGTTTTTGACATATTTTGGGGTCTCCGTTGGTTTTTGTTGGGTTCTTGTTGTTCATCATGGTGGAAAAGGGTAAATTGTGGGTATTGGAGAACATCAGGTAGGTTTAGGGGGACTTTTGGGGTGGATCAACGGCTTTTAGGGTTTTCTTTCGGTTTTGGGGGTGATCCCGCTTTTTTTGGTGGTGTTTTTGACGTGTTTTGGGGTTTCCGTTGCGTTTCGTTGATTTCCTAATGTGTTTTAAGTTTGTTGGGAGTGGACTTTGGGATTTGGAGAACATCAGGTAGGTTTCGTGTGTTTTTGGGGTGGATCTATGTTTTTTGGGGTTTTCTTTCTTTTTTAGGGGTTATCCTGTTCTTGTTTGGGGTGTTTTCGACTTGTTTTGGGGTCTCCGTTGGGTTTTAGTTGGATTCTCGTTGGTCGTTAGGGTAAATGGGAGTGGATTGTGGGTTTTGAAGAAGATCAGGTGAGTTTAGGGTGGTTTTGCGGGGAAATTCATAGTGTTTGGTGTTTTTTCTTCTGATCCAGTTCTTTTCTGGGGTGTTTTTGAGGTGTTTTTGGGGTTTCCGTTGGGTTTCGTTGAGTTCCTAATGGGTTTTATGGTGGTTGGGAGTGGACATTTGGATTTGGAGAACATCAGGTACGTTTAGAGTGGTTTTGGGATTGGATCCGTGCTTTTTGGGGTTTTCTTTCGTTTTTGGGGGTGATCCTGTTCTTGTTTGGGGTGTTTTGGACGTGTTTTGGGTTCTCCGTTGGGTTTCGTTGTGTTTTCCGTGGTCATCATGGTGGAAAAGTGTAAATTGTGGGTTTTGGAGAACATCAGGTAGGTTTAGGGTGTTTTTTGGGGTGGATCTATGTTTTTGGGGGATTTTCTTCCAGTTTTGGGGGTGATTCCGTTCTTGTTTGGGGTGTTTTTGACGTGTTTTGTGGTCTGTGTTTTGTTTCGTTGTGTTTTCCTTGTTCATTTTGGTGGAAAAGGCTGAATAGTGGGTTTTGGAGAACATCAGGTAGGTTTAGGGTGGTTTTGGGATTTGATCCGTGCTTTTTGGGGATTTTGTTCCAGTTTTGGGGGTGATTCCGTTCTTGTTTGTGGTGTTTTTGATGTGTTTTGGGTTCTCCGTTGGGTTTCGTTGGGTTTTCCGTTGGCATCATGGTGGAAAAGGGTAAATTGTGGGTTTTGGAGAACATCAGGTAGGTTTAGGGGGACTTTTGGGGTGGATTCATGGTATTTGTTTTTTTTTTTTTTCTGTTTTTCTGGGTTGATCCCGTTCTTTTTTGGTGTTTTTGATGTGTTTTGGGGTCTCCGTTGGGTTTTGTTGGGTTCTTGTTGGTCATCATGTTGGAAAAGTGTAAATTGTGGGTTTTGGAGAATATCAGGTGAGTTTAAGTTTTTCTGGGTGGTGAATCTATGGTTTTGGTTGAATTCTTTTTTTTTTTTTTTTAGCGTTTTCTTCTGTTTTTGGGGTGGTCCCATTCTTGTTTGGGGTGTTTTTGACATATTTTGGGGTCTCCGTTGGTTTTTGTTGGGTTCTTGTTGTTCATCATGGTGGAAAAGGGTAAATTGTGGGTATTGGAGAACATCAGGTAGGTTTAGGGGGACTTTTGGGGTGGATCAACGGCTTTTAGGGTTTTCTTTCGGTTTTGGGGGTGATCCCGCTTTTTTTGGTGGTGTTTTTGACGTGTTTTGGGGTTTCCGTTGCGTTTCGTTGATTTCCTAATGTGTTTTAAGTTTGTTGGGAGTGGACTTTGGGATTTGGAGAACATCAGGTAGGTTTCGTGTGTTTTTGGGGTGGATCTATGTTTTTTGGGGTTTTCTTTCTTTTTTAGGGGTTATCCTGTTCTTGTTTGGGGTGTTTTCGACTTGTTTTGGGGTCTCCGTTGGGTTTTAGTTGGATTCTCGTTGGTCGTTAGGGTAAATGGGAGTGGATTGTGGGTTTTGAAGAAGATCAGGTGAGTTTAGGGTGGTTTTGCGGGGAAATTCATAGTGTTTGGTGTTTTTTCTTCTGATCCAGTTCTTTTCTGGGGTGTTTTTGAGGTGTTTTTGGGGTTTCCGTTGGGTTTCGTTGAGTTCCTAATGGGTTTTATGGTGGTTGGGAGTGGACATTTGGATTTGGAGAACATCAGGTACGTTTAGAGTGGTTTTGGGATTGGATCCGTGCTTTTTGGGGTTTTCTTTCGTTTTTGGGGGTGATCCTGTTCTTGTTTGGGGTGTTTTGGACGTGTTTTGGGTTCTCCGTTGGGTTTCGTTGTGTTTTCCGTGGTCATCATGGTGGAAAAGTGTAAATTGTGGGTTTTGGAGAACATCAGGTAGGTTTAGGGTGTTTTTTGGGGTGGATCTATGTTTTTGGGGGATTTTCTTCCAGTTTTGGGGGTGATTCCGTTCTTGTTTGGGGTGTTTTTGACGTGTTTTGTGGTCTCTGTTTTGTTTCGTTGTGTTTTCCTTGTTCATTTTGGTGGAAAAGGCTGAATAGTGGGTTTTGGAGAACATCAGGTAGGTTTAGGGTGGTTTTGGGATTTGATCCGTGCTTTTTGGGGATTTTGTTCCAGTTTTGGGGGTGATTCCGTTCTTGTTTGTGGTGTTTTTGATGTGTTTTGGGTTCTCCGTTGGGTTTCGTTGGGTTTTCCGTTGGCATCATGGTGGAAAAGGGTAAATTGTGGGTTTTGGAGAACATCAGGTAGGTTTAGGGGGACTTTTGGGGTGGATTCATGGTATTTGTTTTTTTTTTTTTTCTGTTTTTCTGGGGTGATCCCGTTCTTTTTGGGTGTGTTTTTGATGTGTTTTGGGGTCTCCGTTGGGTTTTGTTGGGTTCTTGTTGGTCATCATGTTGGAAAAGTGTAAATTGTGGGTTTTGGAGAATATCAGGTGAGTTTAAGTTTTTCTGGGTGGTGAATCTATGGTTTTGGTTGAATTCTTCTGTTTTTTTTTTTTTTTTTTTTTTTTAGCGTTTTCTTCTGTTTTTGGGGTGGTCCCATTCTTGTTTGGGGTGTTTTTGACATATTTTGGGGTCTCCGTTGGTTTTTGTTGGGTTCTTGTTGTTCATCATGGTGAAAACGTGTAAATTGTGGGTATTGGAGAACATCAGGTAGGTTTAGGGGGACTATTGGGGTGGATCAACGGCTTTTAGGGTTTTCTTTCGGTTTTGGGGGTGATCCCGCTTTTTTTTGTGGTGTTTTTGACGTGTTTTGGGGTTTCCGTTGCGTTTCGTTGATTTCCTAATGTGTTTTAAGTTTGTTGGGAGTGGACTTTGGGATTTGGAGAACATCAGGTAGGTTTCGTGTGTTTTTGGGGTGGATCTATGTTTTTTGGGGTTTTCTTTCTTTTTTAGGGGTTATCCTGTTCTTGTTTGGGGTGTTTTCGACTTGTTTTGGGGTCTCCGTTGGGTTTTAGTTGGATTCTCGTTGGTCGTTAGGGTAAATGGGAGTGGATTGTGGGTTTTGAAGAAGATCAGGTGAGTTTAGGGTGGTTTTGCGGGGAAATTCATAGTGTTTGGTGTTTTTTCTTCTGATCCAGTTCTTTTCTGGGGTGTTTTTGAGGTGTTTTTGGCGTTTCCGTTGGGTTTCGTTGAGTTCCTAATGGGTTTTATGGTGGTTGGGAGTGGACATTTGGATTTGGAGAACATCAGGTACGTTTAGAGTGGTTTTGGGATTGGATCCGTGCTTTTTGGGGTTTTCTTTCGTTTTTGGGGGTGATCCTGTTCTTGTTTGGGGTGTTTTGGACGTGTTTTGGGTTCTCCGTTGGGTTTCGTTGTGTTTTCCGTGGTCATCATGGTGGAAAAGTGTAAATTGTGGGTTTTGGAGAACATCAGGTAGGTTTAGGGTGTTTTTTGGGGTGGATCTATGTTTTTGGGGGATTTTCTTCCAGTTTTGGGGGTGATTCCGTTCTTGTTTGGGGTGTTTTTGACGTGTTTTGTGGTCTCTGTTTTGTTTCGTTGTGTTTTCCTTGTTCATTTTGGTGGAAAAGGCTGAATAGTGGGTTTTGGAGAACATCAGGTAGGTTTAGGGTGGTTTTGGGATTTGATCCGTGCTTTTTGGGGATTTTGTTCCAGTTTTGGGGGTGATTCCGTTCTTGTTTGTGGTGTTTTTGATGTGTTTTGGGTTCTCCGTTGGGTTTCGTTGGGTTTTCCGTTGGCATCATGGTGGAAAAGGGTAAATTGCGGGTTTTGGAGAACATCAGGTAGGTTTAGGGGGACTTTTGGGGTGGATTCATGGTATTTGTTTTTTTTTTTTTTCTGTTTTTCTGGGGTGATCCCGTTCTTTTTGGGTGTGTTTTTGATGTGTTTTGGGGTCTCCGTTGGATTTTGTTGGGTTCTTGTTGGTCATCATGTTGGAAAAGTGTAAATTGTGGGTTTTGGAGAATATCAGGTGAGTTTAAGTTTTTCTGGGTGGTGAATCTATGGTTTTGGTTGAATTCTTCTGTTTTTTTTTTTTTTTTTTTTTTTAGCGTTTTCTTCTGTTTTTGGGGTGGTCCCATTCTTGTTTGGGGTGTTTTTGACATATTTTGGGGTCTCCGTTGGTTTTTGTTGGGTTCTTGTTGTTCATCATGGTGAAAACGTGTAAATTGTGGGTATTGGAGAACATCAGGTAGGTTTAGGGGGACTATTGGGGTGGATCAACGGCTTTTAGGGTTTTCTTTCGGTTTTGGGGGTGATCCCGCTTTTTTTGGTGGTGTTTTTGACGTGTTTTGGGGTTTCCGTTGCGTTTCGTTGATTTCCTAATGTGTTTTAAGTTTGTTGGGAGTGGACTTTGGGATTTGGAGAACATCAGGTAGGTTTCGTGTGTTTTTGGGGTGGATCTATGTTTTTTGGGGTTTTCTTTCTTTTTTAGGGGTTATCCTGTTCTTGTTTGGGGTGTTTTCGACTTGTTTTGGGGTCTCCGTTGGGTTTTAGTTGGATTCTCGTTGGTCGTTAGGGTAAATGGGAGTGGATTGTGGGTTTTGAAGAAGATCAGGTGAGTTTAGGGTGGTTTTGCGGGGAAATTCATAGTGTTTGGTGTTTTTTCTTCTGATCCAGTTCTTTTCTGGGGTGTTTTTGAGGTGTTTTTGGGGTTTCCGTTGGGTTTCGTTGAGTTCCTAATGGGTTTTATGGTGGTTGGGAGTGGACATTTGGATTTGGAGAACATCAGGTACGTTTAGAGTGGTTTTGGGATTGGATCCGTGCTTTTTGGGGTTTTCTTTCGTTTTTGGGGGTGATCCTGTTCTTGTTTGGGGTGTTTTGGACGTGTTTTGGGTTCTCCGTTGGGTTTCGTTGTGTTTTCCGTGGTCATCATGGTGGAAAAGTGTAAATTGTGGGTTTTGGAGAACATCAGGTAGGTTTAGGGTGTTTTTTGGGGTGGATCTATGTTTTTGGGGGATTTTCTTCCAGTTTTGGGGGTGATTCCGTTCTTGTTTGGGGTGTTTTTGACGTGTTTTGTGGTCTCTGTTTTGTTTCGTTGTGTTTTCCTTGTTCATTTTGGTGGAAAAGGCTGAATAGTGGGTTTTGGAGAACATCAGGTAGGTTTAGGGTGGTTTTGGGATTTGATCCGTGCTTTTTGGGGATTTTGTTCCAGTTTTGGGGGTGATTCCGTTCTTGTTTGTGGTGTTTTTGATGTGTTTTGGGTTCTCCGTTGGGTTTCGTTGGGTTTTCCGTTGGCATCATGGTGGAAAAGGGTAAATTGCGGGTTTTGGAGAACATCAGGTAGGTTTAGGGGGACTTTTGGGGTGGATTCATGGTATTTGTTTTTTTTTTTTTCTGTTTTTCTGGGGTGATCCCGTTCTTTTTGGGTGTGTTTTTGATGTGTTTTGGGGTCTCCGTTGGGTTTTGTTGGGTTCTTGTTGGTCATCATGTTGGAAAAGTGTAAATTGTGGGTTTTGGAGAATATCAGGTGAGTTTAAGTTTTTCTGGGTGGTGAATCTATGGTTTTGGTTGAATTCTTCTGTTTTTTTTTTTTTTTTTTTAGCGTTTTCTTCTGTTTTTGGGGTGGTCCCATTCTTGTTTGGGGTGTTTTTGACATATTTTGGGGTCTCCGTTGGTTTTTGTTGGGTTCTTGTTGTTCATCATGGTGAAAACGTGTAAATTGTGGGTATTGGAGAACATCAGGTAGGTTTAGGGGGACTATTGGGGTGGATCAACGGCTTTTAGGGTTTTCTTTCGGTTTTGGGGGTGATCCCGCTTTTTTTGGTGGTGTTTTTGACGTGTTTTGGGGTTTCCGTTGCGTTTCGTTGATTTCCTAATGTGTTTTAAGTTTGTTGGGAGTGGACTTTGGGATTTGGAGAACATCAGGTAGGTTTCGTGTGTTTTTGGGGTGGATCTATGTTTTTTGGGGTTTTCTTTCTTTTTTAGGGGTTATCCTGTTCTTGTTTGGGGTGTTTTCGACTTGTTTTGGGGTCTCCGTTGGGTTTTAGTTGGATTCTCGTTGGTCGTTAGGGTAAATGGGAGTGGATTGTGGGTTTTGAAGAAGATCAGGTGAGTTTAGGGTGGTTTTGCGGGGAAATTCATAGTGTTTGGTGTTTTTTCTTCTGATCCAGTTCTTTTCTGGGGTGTTTTTGAGGTGTTTTTGGGGTTTCCGTTGGGTTTCGTTGAGTTCCTAATGGGTTTTATGGTGGTTGGGAGTGGACATTTGGATTTGGAGAACATCAGGTACGTTTAGAGTGGTTTTGGGATTGGATCCGTGCTTTTTGGGGTTTTCTTTCGTTTTTGGGGGTGATCCTGTTCTTGTTTGGGGTGTTTTGGACGTGTTTTGGGTTCTCCGTTGGGTTTCGTTGTGTTTTCCGTGGTCATCATGGTGGAAAAGTGTAAATTGTGGGTTTTGGAGAACATCAGGTAGGTTTAGGGTGTTTTTTGGGGTGGATCTATGTTTTTGGGGGATTTTCTTCCAGTTTTGGGGGTGATTCCGTTCTTGTTTGGGGTGTTTTTGACGTGTTTTGTGGTCTGTGTTTTGTTTCGTTGTGTTTTCCTTGTTCATTTTGGTGGAAAAGGCTGAATAGTGGGTTTTGGAGAACATCAGGTAGGTTTAGGGTGGTTTTGGGATTTGATCCGTGCTTTTTGGGGATTTTGTTCCAGTTTTGGGGGTGATTCCGTTCTTGTTTGTGGTGTTTTTGATGTGTTTTGGGTTCTCCGTTGGGTTTCGTTGGGTTTTCCGTTGGCATCATGGTGGAAAAGGGTAAATTGTGGGTTTTGGAGAACATCAGGTAGGTTTAGGGGGACTTTTGGGGTGGATTCATGGTATTTGTTTTTTTTTTTTTCTGTTTTTCTGGGGTGATCCCGTTCTTTTTTGGTGTGTTTTTGATGTGTTTTGGGGTCTCCGTTGGGTTTTGTTGGGTTCTTGTTGGTCATCATGTTGGAAAAGTGTAAATTGTGGGTTTTGGAGAATATCAGGTGAGTTTAAGTTTTTCTGGGTGGTGAATCTATGGTTTTGGTTGAATTCTTCTGTTTTTTTTTTTTAGCGTTTTCTTCTGTTTTTGGGGTGGTCCCATTCTTTTTTGGGGTGTTTTTGACATATTTTGGGGTCTCCGTTGGTTTTTGTTGGGTTCTTGTTGTTCATCATGGTGAAAACGTGTAAATTGTGGGTATTGGAGAACATCAGGTAGGTTTAGGGGGACTTTTGGGGTGGATCAACGGCTTTTAGGGTTTTCTTTCGGTTTTGGGGGTGATCCCGCTTTTTTTGGTGGTGTTTTTGACGTGTTTTGGGGTTTCCGTTGCGTTTCGTTGATTTCCTAATATGTTTTAAGTTTGTTGGGAGTGGACTTTGGGATTTGGAGAACATCAGGTAGGTTTCGTGTGTTTTTGGGGTGGATCTATGTTTTTTGGGGTTTTCTTTCTTTTTTAGGGGTTATCCTGTTCTTGTTTGGGGTGTTTTTGACTTGTTTTGGGGTCTCCGTTGGGTTTTAGTTGGATTCTCGTTGGTCGTTAGGGTAAATGGGAGTGGATTGTGGGTTTTGAAGAAGATCAGGTGAGTTTAGGGTGGTTTTGCGGGGAAATTCATAGTGTTTGGTGTTTTTTCTTCTGATCCAGTTCTTTTCTGGGGTGTTTTTGAGGTGTTTTTGGGGTTTCCGTTGGGTTTCGTTGAGTTCCTAATGGGTTTTATGGTGGTTGGGAGTGGACATTTGGATTTGGAGAACATCAGGTACGTTTAGAGTGGTTTTGGGATTGGATCCGTGCTTTTTGGGGTTTTCTTTCGTTTTTGGGGGTGATCCTGTTCTTGTTTGGGGTGTTTTGGACGTGTTTTGGGTTCTCCGTTGGGTTTCGTTGTGTTTTCCGTGGTCATCATGGTGGAAAAGTGTAAATTGTGGGTTTTGGAGAACATCAGGTAGGTTTAGGGTGTTTTTTGGGGTGGATCTATGTTTTTGGGGGATTTTCTTCCAGTTTTGGGGGTGATTCCGTTCTTGTTTGGGGTGTTTTTGACGTGTTTTGTGGTCTCTGTTTTGTTTCGTTGTGTTTTCCTTGTTCATTTTGGTGGAAAAGGCTGAATAGTGGGTTTTGGAGAACATCAGGTAGGTTTAGGGTGGTTTTGGGATTTGATCCGTGCTTTTTGGGGATTTTGTTCCAGTTTTGGGGGTGATTCCGTTCTTGTTTGTGGTGTTTTTGATGTGTTTTGGGTTCTCCGTTGGGTTTCGTTGGGTTTTCCGTTGTCATCATGGTGGAAAAGGGTAAATTGTGGGTTTTGGAGAACATCAGGTAGGTTTAGGGGGACTTTTGGGGTGGATTCATGGTATTTGTTTTTTTTTTTTTCTGTTTTTCTGGGGTGATCCCGTTCTTTTTTGGTGTGTTTTTGATGTGTTTTGGGGTCTCCGTTGGGTTTTGTTGGGTTCTTGTTGGTCATCATGTTGGAAAAGTGTAAATTGTGGGTTTTGGAGAATATCAGGTGAGTTTAAGTTTTTCTGGGTGGTGAATCTATGGTTTTGGTTGAATTCTTCTGTTTTTTTTTTTTAGCGTTTTCTTCTGTTTTTGGGGTGGTCCCATTCTTTTTTGGGGTGTTTTTGACATATTTTGGGGTCTCCGTTGGTTTTTGTTGGGTTCTTGTTGTTCATCATGGTGGAAAAGGGTAAATTGTGGGTATTGGAGAACATCAGGTAGGTTTAGGGGGACTATTGGGGTGGATCAACGGCTTTTAGGGTTTTCTTTCGGTTTTGGGGGTGATCCCGCTTTTTTTTGTGGTGTTTTTGACGTGTTTTGGGGTTTCCGTTGCGTTTCGTTGATTTCCTAATATGTTTTAAGTTTGTTGGGAGTGGACTTTGGGATTTGGAGAACATCAGGTAGGTTTAGTGTGTTTTTGGGGTGGATCTATGTTTTTTGGGGTTTTCTTTCTTTTTTAGGGGTTATCCTGTTCTTGTTTGGGGTGTTTTCGACTTGTTTTGGGGTCTCCGTTGGGTTTTAGTTGGATTCTCGTTGGTCGTTAGGGTAAATGGGAGTGGATTGTGGGTTTTGAAGAAGATCAGGTGAGTTTAGGGTGGTTTTGCGGGGAAATTCATAGTGTTTGGTGTTTTTTCTTCTGATCCAGTTCTTTTCTGGGGTGTTTTTGAGGTGTTTTTGGGGTTTCCGTTGGGTTTCGTTGAGTTCCT